>NW_028167097.1:82500-282365 GCF_964263955.1 Coregonus lavaretus | reverse complement strand
TGCATTCCTTCTAAGCTATTCATCACATACAAATCCAATTATGAGAAAAATAAAACCCAACAAGCTTCTGCCCACCACCTGATAACACAACCACACCACAGATAGAACAATGAGCCAGATATTTCACCTGATGTATAAATGTGAAACATAATGTGAAGCATCCGGTTGGCGGTTCAACTTACTACCAAATATGGTGATGAGAGGAAGCCCAGTGGCCGGCAGTGGGAGAAGATGGAGCGAGATGGATTTTGGCCGATATTCCGCAATTTTTCTCATGATAAACGGTTGATCTCAATACAGTTTCTATTTTCAAAACTAGAATCTGTGTCAAACAGAGTGGACTACGTTTGGCAGACTTTAGCCTTTGACAAAGTTTCTAATAATTGTGTTGTTTAGAAGGAGTGCAAGGGCGAATTGAGTTATTGCATAGTAGGCGTTCCCTAACGGAAATATGCAAATAAATGCTAGAACGCGCCAATAGGAGCTCTTTTGCTCCTGCTTGGCTCTGCCCACCTCCTTGCTTGTTCTGCCCACTATGATTAATTTGCTCCTATTGGAAACGACAGGCTCTGGTCTATCTTGGGTTAGTTCAAGTCTTTAGCCACACAAGTCCAGGTGTGGCTAACGTTAGCCAGCTTGAGCTAGCTGCAGAGATAGCGTTCAAACTCGGTAGCACAGAGTAGACCAATATGCATGTTACCGTTCAATAAAAAATATTTTAAACAATAAATAAAAAAAGAGTACATCAATATGACGTTGAGAAATAATGCATTGTGGGTAGTTTAGAAGATATCCGGAAATAAGTGAATAAATATGTAATAATGCTAAAACATAACTGTTTGTACTTAATAGGTAACCAGATCGTGACTACAACTAAGTTACTAAGTATTTAACCACACTGTGTTGTTACATTGGCTTCCTACCCTTTAACTTTTTGTCTGAAAATTAAATCTACATTTTACTCAACTTCGTTACCCACTCCAGTCAGCAGATGGCGATGTGGGACTTTAAGGCTATGCTGCTAGTGTGACGTATAATCTAGTGGACGGGACGCTTCTTTCAACAGCAGCAACAGTTAGTCAGACACCTCGGTAGCTTGCTAGACAAAATAGCCCAACCAATAAAGCTCTTTAGACGCTTTCGTGTATATTAGATACTGTGTTTTAAACCCACTTCTGTCGTCTAGTTAGTTATCCCATTTAATTTCATATTTACGGTGTTGTTGTTATTGGTCAGCTAGCTGGCTGGTTAAGTTAGCACTAGCCTAGCTAGCTAACATCCCCGACCATGAGCTCACTAAGCTACTCTCCTCCTGCTAAAGAAGAGGCGGTCTGCTGGACGGAGAAAGAAGCTCTAGTGAAAGAGGAGGAGGAAGAGGAGGATGTTACAATACAAAAACAAGTAGAGGGTGAAGCTGTTACCGTGAAAGAAGAAGAGAAAGACGTTACAGTGAAAGAAGAGGAAGACGCGTTCAGAGTGAAAGAGGAGGAGGATGTTACAGTGAAAGACGAGGAAGACGCGTTCAGAGTGAAAGAGGAGGAGGATGTTACAGTGAAAGAGGAGGAGGCTCCCGTGTTTGGAGTGAAAGAGGAGGAGGAGGAGATGACTGTCACATCGAAAAAGGAGGAGGAAACTGGATATCTGGTTCCGGTTTCCCAAAGGCATCTTAAGGCATCCAATGGTTCTAATGATGAACTTAGCAGTAAGATGCTTTTGGGAAACCGGGCCCTGATTAACACTAGTAAGTACTGTCTTAAAAACTGTTGTTGAACTGATGTGTGGTGTTAAAGGTGAAATCTGCAGTTGCTACATCCATATTTGGACTTTTAAATTATTTATATATAGCCATTGATTCTGGAAGAATATAACACATGCCTCATGAGCTTAGTTCAACTGTCTTACCCCATCAGGACCTAAAGTAAGATTTTTTTACTCCAATGTTTAGAAACAATGTAAATGTGAACCAACACTGTATAGCCTCAACATGGTTAAAACTATAATGTTGATGTCATGGATGGTCAGTCCTTGCATCCATAGGTCTGTCTATGAATTTGAGAGTAGTTACATTTCTCCAGCCCCATCATCATCTTATTACCAAAACAGTGGTGGAATGACAGCTTTGTTATTGTTTGAACTGAAGATTGGTTGATTGATTGATGTGGCTTTTTTAAAAGGACAACCTAGGATTTAAACAGCAACAAAATGGCTGCCAAGAGAGACTTGGTTTGGTAAACAGCTGAGGGATGGGGGCTGGAGAAATGTAACCACTCTCAAATTCATAGAGAAAGCTATTGTAGCAACCTTAACCCAAAACCTAGCGACCTCATCAATAAGTTCAGACATCTTGGTATAACAGTTATAAGGTGTTGGCTTGACAGTCTCTGGACCCAGGTTTGAGTCCAGCTCAGGGCTACCCCTGGAATTCACTACACTATGAATACAAGGACTGGCCATCCATAAGGTAAAAATCACAGTTTTAACCTGGTTTTGAAGATATACAGTGTTTGTTTACAAACAGTGGCGTTATATGAGCTTATGTTTTGGTTTCTGATGGCGTAAGACAGTTGAAACATTTGAGGCATTTATAAGTTATATTTTTCAGGAATCAATGACTATCCAGTTTATGGGTCTTTCTATATCTGCCAGTGAGGCTTTCCTGTGGGGGTCAAATTGTTGGAGCTGTTGATAAGTCATTTTATAATATTCTGCAAATGTATTTTCATTTTTATTAGGGCTGACCCTAGTCGACTGGTTGATTGTTTGGTCGGTAGGCTGTTTTGTCGACAGAGATTTTTTTAGACAGATTTTTTTAGTCGAGCAGTCGCAAATACACTATATATACAAAAGTATGTGGACACCCCTTCAAATTAGTCGATTCAGCTGTTTCAGCCACAACCGTTGCTGACAGGTGTATAAAATCGAGCACACAGCCATGCAATTTCCATAGACAAACGTTGGCAGTAGAATGGCCTTACTGAAGCACTCAGTGACTTTAAACGTAGCACCGTCATAGGATGCCACCTTTCCAACAAGTCAGTTCGTCAAATTTCTGCCCTGCCAGAGCTGCCCCGGTCAACTGTAAGTGCTGTTATTGTGAAGTGAAAACGTCTAGGAGCAACAACGGCTGAACTGCGAAGTGGTAGGCCACACAAGCTCACAGAACAGGCCCGCCGAGTGCTGAAGCGCGTTCCAAACTGCCTCTGGAAGCAACGTCAGCAGAATAACTGTTAGTCGGGAGCTTCATGAAATGGGTTTCCATGGCAGAGCAGCCGCACACAAGCCCCAGATCACCATGCGCAATGCCAAGTGTCGGCTGGAGTGGTGTAAAGCTCGCTGCCATTGGACTCTGGAGCGGTAGAAAGGCGTTCTCTGGAGTGATCAATCCGACGGACGAATCTGGGTTTAGCGGACGCCCGGAGAACACTACTTGCCCCAATGCATAGTGCCAACTGTAATGTTTGGTGGAGGAGGAATAATGGCCTGGGGCTGTTATTCATGGTTCGGTCCCCTTAGTTCCAGTGAAGGGAAATGTTAACGCTACAGCATACAGTGACATTCTAGATGATTCTGTGCTTCCAACTTTGTGGCAACAGTTTGGGGAAGGCCCTTTCCTGTTTCAGCATGACAATGCCCCTGTGCGTAAAGCGAAGTCCAAACAGAAATGGTTTTTCGAGATCGGTGTGGAAGAACTTTACTTGCCTGCACAGAGCCCTGACCTCAACCCCATCGAACACCTTTGGGATGAATTGGAAGGCCGACTGCGAGCCAGGCCTAATCGCCCAACGTCAGTGCCCGACCTCACTAAAGCTCTTGTGGCTGAATGGAAGCAAGTCCCCGCAGCAATGTTCCAACATCTAGTGGAAAGCCTTCCTAGAAGAGTGGAGGCTGTTATAGCAGCAAAGGGGGGACCAACTCCATATTAATGCCTCTGCTTGAAACATGTAGGTATTACAGACACGGTCAGGGAGACGTTTTAAAATGTCAGTGAAGACTCTTGCCAGCTGGTCAGTGCATGCTCTGAGTACGCATCCTGGTAATCTGTCTGTGAAGATTAACCTGTTTAACCCCTTGGAGTCAATTGACGCAAATTTGCTT
Source organism: Coregonus lavaretus (assembly GCF_964263955.1). Classification (NCBI taxonomy): domain Eukaryota; kingdom Metazoa; phylum Chordata; class Actinopteri; order Salmoniformes; family Salmonidae; genus Coregonus; species Coregonus lavaretus. The sequence goes on along the minus strand of NW_028167097.1, from coordinate 278,270 downwards.
CAATCTAAGTAATTTAAGTAATCCATAGTACGACCATCTTAAAACAATTCCATATGTCCGTTTAGCCCCCCTCCCCCAACGGCTTAGATTTACAGGGGTTAAAGGTCTTACTCACATCGGCTAAGGAGAGAGTGATCATACAGTCGTCCGGAACAGCTGGTGCACAAGACTTTGTGGAGGCCACGGAGATGGCACAGTCCATCGCTCTAAGACATGTGATACATAAATTGTATATGGTTATATTATGTACAAAAAAATGATGCAACACTAATAAATCTAATATTATTTTATAACAAATGTACTTTCTCCCGCTTTGGATACTGTCGCTGTCCGCGGTTCTGAATGTAATTATATGCACAAGCACAAAAACACCACATCTGCAATTTTAGTCCCGTCTGAATCTGCCATGTCAGTCATTTTTACATGGCAGGAGAGTAACAATTCAAGCCAGAATAACCTACTGTTTTTTGGCAAACTCCAAGGTCCTCTGGAAATACTAGTCCCGTGGGAATCGACATCCCTGTGTTTTGAGAGAAATGAGTTTGACAGGTGTTGCTCACGGTTTGATCAAGAAAACAATAACTGATTTGATCAATTTAACGAAGTGCTGCTCATAGCCTACATATGAAGGGCCTGCAAGTATCAACTTTCACAGTGGATGATTTTGTTCATATGTTTTGTGCGTATTAATATTTCTAGCCTACAATCATCGATGTTACTACTAATGTGAAAACAAGACAAGATATTACTATTATTGCTCACTTGACTGTCTTAAGACAATTGTCAAATAATTTAACAGATGTCAATTGTTGTACAGCTTCATGGGTACGCTCTGGGCATCACCTTTTACCTCAAATAAACAGTATTTCTGCTGTTGTGGGCCTTTTAACCATCTGTCTGACTTTGTCGTTCACACAGAAGAGAGACGTGACTATCGTGGATCCTCTGGGGAGCCTCAACAACATCATGAAGCTGAGGAGGCAGAGAAGAGTCCCTCCAGATCAGAACACCTCGAGAAACAGCAGCGGAAACCCACAGGGAAGAAATCTCACTGCTGCTTTGACTGTGGGAATATATTCAACTCTTATACAGACCTTAAAAGACATATGAGAATCCATACAGGAGAGAAACCGTATAGCTGTAATCAATGTGGGAAGAGTTTTACTCGCTCAAGCAACCTGAGGGTACATTTGAGAACGCACACTGGAGAGAAACCTTATAGCTGTGATCAATGTGGGAAGAGTTTTACTACATCTAGCCAGCTGACTATACACCAGAGAACACACACTAGAGAGAAACCTTATAGCTGTGATCAATGTGGGAAGAGTTTTACTCGCTCAAGCCACCTGAGGGTACATTTGAGACCGCACACTGGAGAGAAACCTTATAGCTGCGATCAATGTGGGAAGAGTTATACTACATCTAGCCAGCTGACTATACACCAGAGAACACACACAGGAGAGAAACCTTATAGCTGTGATCAATGTGGCAAGAGATACGCTCGTAAAAGAACTCTGATTAAACATCAGAAAGTACATACATGAAGGAGTTGTTTCATGATATCAATTAAATAATGTCACAATGTTTTAACATTGTTGTATGAGTATTTTAATGAATTTCACAATGTAGAACCATTTACATTTTACATTTTTTGTCATTTAGCAGACGCTCTTATCCAGAGCGACTTACAGTTAGTGAGTGCATACATAATTTTTTAATTTTTCATACTGGCCCCCCGTGGGAATCGAACCCACAACCCTGGCATTGAAAACGCCATGCTCTACCAACTGAGCTACATCCCTGCTGGTCATTCCCTCCCCTACCCTGGACGACGCTGGGCCAATTGTGCGCCGCCCCAACCGTTTTCCCCCTGTTCTATTGATTTCAGCGTGATATGGATATTAGCCTCATCAGGGGGAAAATCCAGGCTCTGAAATGAGTTGTGTTACACTTACCACGTTGGCCACCCACTTGAATCAAAATGCAACACTTCTAAATGTAGCTTGCTGTTTTCTACAAATTGTCCTCTGACCAGTGATGTACACATTATTCCCAGATTCCGTGTGGTTTTTGAGCTGTTAGTTTTAACAGGACGTGCAACCTCATCTCCCCCCTCGCGCGCAATTGATTTCAACATGATATTGATATGAGTGATGACAAATAAGTGTTGCGTTTCTCTTCGTTTTGGGGACCGCTAAATTTAAATGCATCCCTCCAAAATGTAGCTGACTGTCTTCTGCAGGTTGTCCTCTAACCAGTGAAGTAAAAGATATCTCCCATTTCCATGTGTATTTTTTTGTTGTGTTAGTTTCAACAGCACGTACAACCTGATTTTCCCCCCCTAATCGATATTAGTGATTTATTGCCACTTGTCAAAACAACTGTGTTTTTGGTGCTTGTGCAGTTAATAAGGTGCTCGTTAAAAAAAATACAAGTATTATGATTACTATTGTGGAACATGTTTGTGTCGATAGTATATGTTATGTTTAGGTTTTCCATTTATCACAAACTATTTCTGCATATTGGTTATTGATTTGGACACGTTAAAACTGTGTTTTGACATTGAGCAGTATCCCACCTTGCAAAATATAGTTGAAAAGACGTTGAAAAGAAGACTATACTCGAGGTCCAATCTACGTTTGGTTTTGGTTGAAAGTTAAAGTTAAAAATATGTATTTTTTAGGTCGTTGTTTCAACGACTTGAAAACAACTTCATTTCAACGTACTTGCAGCCTATAAACATGGACGCAGGATAACACATGCGTCTATGAACTGTTTTATTAACAATCTTACATCACTCCAGTATTTCTTTACAACATTCAAGTGCTAATTGTCTTTATTCCACTGCTGAAGAAGCATGACTCAAATCACCTACTCATATTTCAAACATCCAGCCTGACAAAATATACATTTTTAATTATTCCATGCCTCCCTATTGGAAATGAATTATTGCCAATACATATTGACAAAGGGGTGTACATTCTGTTTTGATATTTCATAATATTTCCATTTCATGTAACATTTAGTAATCATAATAATTTATGTGATTAACAGATTTTTTTGTTGTTGTTGCACAATTATATTGTTTATAAACAGTGTAGTAAAACCAGCTTATATTTTGGGCTGGATATTACATCATATTCTTATTGTTTTAACCAATGTTATTTCCTTTGATGCTCTTTAGTTTTTCAGCTTTTATTGATATTCTTTCGTTTTTTATCCTCTGTTTGTTGTCTAGTAAATATTTCCGTTTTTATTTTCATAGTTTTTATTCATTTTTTCCTGTGAATTGCGTTGCATTTAATGTCTGAAATGTGCTATATAAATAAACTATACTGAACAAAAATATGAACGCAACAACTTAAAGTGTTGGTCCCATGTTTCATGAGCTGAAATAAAAGATCCCAGAAATGTTTTCCATACTCACACAAAGCTTATTTCTCTCAAATGTTGTTCACATCCCTGTTAGTGAGCATTTCTCCTCCTTTGCCATAATAATCCATCCACTTCACAGCTGTGGCATATCAAGAAGCTGATTAAACAGCATGATCATTACACAGGTGCACTTTGTGCTAGGCACAATAAAAGGCCACTTTAAAATATGCAGTTTTATCACACAATGCAATGCCACAGATGACTAGAGTTTTGAAGAAGCATGTAATTGGCGTGCTGACTGCAGGAATGTCCACCAGAGTTGTTGCCAGAGAATTGAATGTTAATTTCTCTACCATAAGCCGCCTCCAACGTTGTTTTAGAGAATTTGGCCGTACGTCCAACCGGCCTCACAACTGCAGAGCACGTGTATGGCGTCGTGTGGGTGAGCGGTTTGCTGATGTCAACAGAATGCCCCATGGTGGGGTTATGGTATGGGCAGGCATAAGCTACGGACACAATTGCATTTTACCGATGGCAATTGAAATGCCAAAGATACCGTGACGAGATCCTGACGCCAATTTTGAGGCCCATTTTTATTGCGCCGCCTCATGGGTCTTACAATCACGGCAGGCTGTGACACCGCCTGGGATCAAACCCGGGTCTGTAGTGACGCCTCATGGGTCTCACAGTCATAACTCTTAATAAAAATGTGAATTGGAACAATTAAATACATTACAATCAACAGAGGTTCATAAATTATACTGACTTTTTATTAAGAGTTATCCAAATAAATATTGATTCAAATCCTGACACTGAGTCAGTATAATTTATGAACCTCTGTTGATTGTAATGTATTTAATTGTTCCATTTCCAGTGTTGCTTCCGTCCCTCTCCTCGCCCCTACCTGGGCTTGAACCAGGGATCCTCTGCAAACATCGACAACAGTCACCCTCGAAACACCGTTACCCGTCGCTCCACAAAAGGCCGCGGCCCTTGCAGAGTGACGTCACCGATTGAAACGCTACTAATGCGCACCGCTAACTAGCTAGCCATTTCACACCGGTTACATCAGCATTGTCAACGCTGGGAGAACAAGTACAGGCAACAAGTAGGATGACCTGGCAGAATAGACAGGCTCTGGATTGGCTCTTAGCAGAAAAAGGCGGAGTCTGTGTTATGTTCGGAAGCGAGGGCTGCACTTTTAGTCCTAATAATACTTCCCCCAGGAGGAATATTCTCTGAGGCAATGATCAAGCTTAAAGGATTGAGACAGGAAGTCAAGATAATACCTCCCCTAGATGGAATATTCTCTGAGGCAATGATCAAGCTCAAAGGATTGAGACAGGAAGTCAAGATAATACTGCCCCCAGGAGGAATATTCTCTGAAGCAATGATCAAGCTTAAAGGATTGAGACAGGAAGTCAAGATAATACTGCCCCAGGAGGAATATTCTCTGAGGCAATGATCAAGCTCAAAGGATTGAGACAGGGAGTCAAGATAATACTGCCCCATGAGGAATATTCTCTGAAGCAATGATCAAGCTTAAAGGATTGAGACAGGAAGTCAAGAATAAAGCTGGGCAGGACACGTGTGCCTGGGATTGGCTGGTTCTTGACATTTGGAAAACGGGGAGCAATGTTCACTAAAAATGGCAATGATAATAAGCATAGCACTGGTAGTAACGGGAATAGTCTTTTTGCTGTTTGTTGCCATTGCTGAAAACCCAGTTGATCAGAACCACGGTGAAACAAATGACTGTGAGGAGAACGACCATAAGGACCGAAACCCGAATGAGACATGAACTTGACAGAGGTGATCCCAGTTACCAGGGAAACCAGGACACTATACGAATTCTAATGGGAAGCAACGTCAAAGGAGGACCACTTGACTGCCCTTACGGAAACCCAGAATGTATTTTATAGGGTGGTGGCAGGAGGAGGAGGAGGGGCTTGTCATGACTACAAGGACCAGCAACAGCTGGAGAAACCTGGACTTGGAGATATTCATCCTCCCAGACTTATATATCCTGTTCCATATTACTTTTGTGGTGATAATGACTCTAGAATGAGGTCAGAAGTCTATTGTTAGGGAAGTGAACAGGTTCTGCTTAGATTCAGAAGTCGGTTGTTAGGGAAGTGAACAAGGTTCTGCTTAGATTCAGAAGTCGGTTGTTAGGGAAGTGAACAGGTTCTGCTTAGATTCAGAAGTCGGTTGTTAGGGAAGTAAACAGGTTCTGCTTAGATTCAGAAGTCGGTTGTTAGGGAAGTAAACAGGTTCTGCTTAGATTCAGAAGTCGGTTGTTAGGGAAGTAAACAGGTTCTGCTTAGATTCAGAAGTCTGTTGTTAGGGAAGTGTCCGAAATGGAGAGCAAGCATTACTAGACCTTGTAAACATTAATAAATTATATTATGATAAATAATATTATAAATAATCCACTAGTTCATGTATTGCTTATTCAATTGCAAGATAACTGTCTTAAATAGATATTATGGTTGAAACAGAGCTGCATTATTGTTGTGTATTTTTTATGTGTTTGGATACTGACACTTATATTTTATTTTGAGTAGAAACATTTATGTTGTTACCTTTGGAATTGGTAATGTTTGAAAGTATAACCTTAGTGCTTTATATCGTAAACATATATACTTGCGTACTATTGTTTGTACAGATGAACGTGGTACCTTCAGGCGTTTGGAAATTGCTCCCAAGGATGAACCAGACTTGTGGAGGTCTACCATTTTTTTCTGAGGTCTTGTCTGGTTTCTTTTGATAGGTACACGTCAACTATGACAGACAAAATGAGAAAAAAAAATCCAGAAAATCACATTGTAGGATTTTTAATGAATTTATTTGCAAATTATGGTGGAAAATAAGTATTTGGTCAAAAACAAAAGTTTCTCAATACTTTGTTATATACCCCTTGTTGGCAATGACACAGGTCAAACGTTTTCTGTAAGTCTTCACAAGGTTTTCACACACTGTTGCTGGTATTTTGGCCCATTCCTCCATGCAGATCTCCTCTAGAGCAGTGATGTTTTGGGGCTGTCGCTGGGCAACACAGACTTTCAACTCCCTCCAAAGATTTTCTATGGGGTTGAGATCTGGAGACTGGCTAGGCCACTCCAGGACCTTGAAATGCTTCTTACGAAGCCACTCCTTCGTTGCCCGGGCGGTGTGTTTGCGATCATTGTCATGCTGAAAGACCCAGCCACGTTTCATCTTCAATGCCCTTGCTGATGGAAGGAGGTTTTCACTCAAAATCTCACGATACATGGCCCCATTCATTCTTTCCTTTACACGGATCAGTCGTCCTAGTCCCTTTGCAGAAAAACAGCCCCAAAGCATGATGTTTCCACCCCCATGCTTCACAGTAGGTATGGTGTTCTTTGGATGCAACTCAGCATTCTTTGTCCTCCAAACACGACGAGTTGAGTTTTTACCAAAAAGTTATATTTTGGTTTCATCTGACCATATGAAATTCTCCCAATCCTCTTCTGGATCATCCAAATGCACTCTAGCAAACTTCAGACGGGCCTGGACATGTACTGGCTTAAGCAGGGGGACACGTCTGGCACTGCAGGATTTGAGTCCCTAGTAGTGTGTTACTGATGGTAGGCTTTGTTACTTTGGTCCCAGCTCTCTGCAGGTCATTCACTAGGTCCCCCCGTGTGGTTCTGGGATTTTTGCTCACCGTTCTTGTGATCATTTTGACCCCACGGGGTGAGATCTTGCATGGAGCCCCAGATCGAGGGAGATTATCAGTGGTCTTGTATGTCTTCCATTTCCTAATAATTGCTCCCACAGTTGATTTCTTCAAACCAAGCTGCTTACCTATTGCAGATTCAGTCTTCCCAGCCTGGTGCAGGTCTACAATTTTGTTTCTGGTGTCCTTTGACAGCTCTTTGGTCTTGGCCATAGTGGAGTTTGGAGTGTGACTGTTTGAGGTTGTGGACAGGTGTCTTTTATACTGATAACAAGTTCAAACAGGTGTTATTAATACAGGTAACGAGTGGAGGACAGAGGAGCCTCTTCAAGAAGAAGTTACAGATCTGTGAGAGCCAGAAATCTTGCTTGTTTGCAGCTGACCAAATACTTATTTTCCACCATAATTTGCAAATAAATTCATAAAAAATCCTACAATGTGATTTTCTGGATTTTATTATCTCAATTTGTCTGTCATAGTTGACGTGTAACTATCAGGAAAATTACAGGCCTCTCTTATCTTTTTAAGTGGGAGAACTTTCACAATTGGTGGCTGACTAAATACTTTTTTTCCCCACTGTATGTTTGAGAAAATTGATTATGGACCTGCCATGTTTTAAGTATCGATTGATAGGTTTGGGAATCAATTAGGGGGTCAGAACGGAGCCAGGAAATGGCTCTGTTATTTTTGCATGACAGGGCTTGGTCCCACCACTATTGTTTCCAGACACGGAACTAGAAGGGAGGGAAGTCAGATACCGCCATTAAGGAAGTGGGCGGAGCGGTCAAGAGGTGAAAACTGGAGACAGTGGTGGAGGAACCAAAGAGGGAGGGATTAAGCTAAAATGTATGTAAATTGACTGTATAAACTGAGAGCTGAGAGGTGGAAAGCTAGATGCTCTGCAGACCACCTCGGCTATATTGATTGTAATAAAGTCTATCTGAATTCTACAAAAGACTCTGAAAGTACTTTGTGTTTGACTGAGGACAAAGACAATTTTCTACAACATTAATAATTAGATTGTTCTCTTGCAATATTCTAACCTTAATGGTCCTCTGTAGCTCAATTGGTAGAGCAATGTTTGATCCCCGGGACCACCCAAACGTAAAAATGTATGCACGCATGACTGTAAGTCGCTTTGGATAAAAGCATCTGCTAAATGGCATATTATTATTATTATTATTAATAGGATCAAATCAAATCAAATCAAATTTTATTGGTCACATGCGCCGAATACAACAGGTGCAGACATTACAGTGAAATGCTTACTTACAGCCCTTAACCAACAGTGCATTTATTTTAAACAAAAAAGTAAGAATAAAACAACAACAAAAAAAGTGTTGAGAAAAAAAAGAGCAGAAGTAAAATAAAGTGACAGTAGGGAGGCTATATATACAGTAAAATAAAGTGACAGTAGGGAGGCTATATATACAGGGGGGTACCGTTGCATAGTCAATGTGCGGGGGCACCGGCTAGTTGAGGTAGTTGAGGTAATATGTACATGTGGGTAGAGTTAAAGTGACTATGCATAAATACTTAACAGAGTAGCAGCAGCGTAAAAAGGATGGGGTGGGGGGGCAGTGCAAATAGTCCGGGTAGCCATGATTAGCTGTTCAGGAGTCTTATGGCTTGGGGGTAGAAGCTGTTGAGAAGTCTTTTGGACCTAGACTTGGCACTCCGGTACCGCTTGCCGTGCGGTAGCAGAGAGAACAGTCTATGACTAGGGTGGCTGGAGTCTTTGACAATTTTGAGGGCCTTCCTCTGACACCGCCTGGTATAGAGGTCCTGGATGGCAGGGAGCTTTGCCCCAGTGATGTACTGGGCCGTACACACTACCCTCTGTAGTGCCTTGCGGTCAGAGGCCAAGCAGTTGCCATACCAGGCGGTGATGCAACCAGTCAGGATGCTCTCGATGGTGCAGCTGTAGAATTTTTTGAGGATCTGAGGACCCATGCCAAATCTTTTTAGTCTCCTGAGGGGGAATAGGCTTTGTCGTGCCCTCTTCACGACTGTCTTGGTGTGTTTGGACCATGATAGTTCGTTGGTGATGTGGACACCAAGGAACTTGAAGCTCTCAACCTGTTCCACTACAGCCCCGTTGATGAGAATGGGGGCGTGCTCAGTCCTCTTTTTTTTCCTGTAGTCCACAATCATCTCCTTTGTCTTGGTCACGTTGAGGGAGAGGTTGTTGTCCTGGCACCACACGGCCAGATCTCTGACCTCCTCCCTATAGGCTGTCTCATCGTTGTCGGTGATCAGGCCTACCACTGTTGTGTCGTCGGCAAACTTAATGATGGTGTTGGAGTCGTGCCTGGCCATGCAGTCATGGGTGAACAGAGAGTACAGGAGGGGACTGAGCACGCACCCCTGAGGGGCCCCCGTGTTGAGGATCAGTGTGGCAGATGTGTTGTTACCTACCCTTACCACCTGGGGGCGGCCCGTCAGGAAGTCCAGGATCCAGTTGCAGAGGGAGGTGTTTAGTCCCAGGATCCTTAGCTTAGTGATGAGCTTAGAGGGCACTATGGTGTTGAATGCTGAGCTGTAGTCAATGAATAGCATTCTCACGTAGGTGTTCCTCTTGTCCAGGTGGGAAAGGGCAGTGTGGAGTGCGATAGAGATTGCATCATCTGTGGATCTGTTGGGGCGGTATGCAAATTGGAGTGGGTCTAGGGTTTCTGGGATTATGCTGTTGATGTGAGCCATGACCAGTCTTTCAAAGCACTTCATGGCTACAGACGTCAGTGCTACGGGTCGGTAGTCATTTAGGCAGGTTATCTTAGAGTTCTTGGGCACGGGGACTATGGTGGTCTGCTTGAAACATGTTGGTATTACAGACTCAGTCAGGGACATGTTGAAAATGTCAGTGAAGACACTTGCCAGTTGGTCAGCACATGCTCGGAGTACACGTCCTGGTAATCCGTCTGGCCCTGCGGCCTTGTGAATGTTGACCTGCTTAAAAGTCTTACTCACATCGGCTACGGAGAGCGTGATCACATAGTCGTCCGGAACAGCTGGTGCTCTCATGCATGCTTCAGTGTTGCTTGCCTCGAAGCGAGCATAGAAGTGGTTTAGCTCGTCTGGTAGGCTTGTGTCACTGGGCAGCTCGCGGTTGTGCTTCCCTTTGTAGTCTGTAATAGTTTTCAAGCCCTGCCACATCCGACGAGCGTCAGAGCCAGTGTAGTATGATTCAATCTTAGACCTGTATTGACTCTTTGCCTGTTTGATGGTTCGTCGGAGGTCATAGCGGGATTTCTTATAAGCGTCCGGGTTAGAGTCCCGTTCCTTGAAAGCGGCAGCTCTACCCTTTAGCTCAGTGCGGATGTTTCCTGTAATCCATGTCTTCTGGTTGGGGTATGTACGTACGGTCACTGTGGGGACGACATCATCGATGCACTTATTGATGAAGCCAGTGACTGATGTGGTGTACTCCTCAATGCTGTCTGAAGAATCCCAGAACATGTTCCAGTCTGTGCTAGCAAAACAGTCCTGTAGCTTAGCATCTGCGTCATCTGACCACTTTTTTATTAGCCGAATCACTGGTGCTTCCTGCTTCAGTTTTTGCTTATAAGCAGGAATCAGGAGGATAGAGTTATGGTCAGATTTGCCAAATGGAGGGCGAGGGAGAGCTTTGTATGCGTCTCTGTGTGTGAAGTAAAGGTGGTCTAGAGTTTTTTCCCCTCTGGTTACACATTTAACATGTTGGTAGAAATGAGGTAGAACGGATTTAAGTTTCCCTGCATTAAAGTCCCCGGCTACTAGGAGCGCAGCATCTGGATGAGCGTTTTCCTGTTGATTAATGGCCTTGTACAACTCATTCAGTGCAATCTTAATGCCAGCATTGGTTTGTGGTGGTAAATAGACAGCTATGAAAAATATAGATGAAAACTCTCTTGGTAAATAGTGTGGTCTACAGCTTATCATAAGATACTCTACCTCAGGCGAGCAAAACCTCGAGACTTCCTTAGTATTTGATTTTGTGCACCAGCTGTTGTGCTTGTCCTTAACAGTGTTGATTTAAATAAGAGCGTTAGTTTGCTGTGACCGTTACTAGTTTAGGCCACGCCCCCTCCTGGTTGTATCTCTTCCATATTTCAGCGTTGGGTCGGGAGGGTGGTACCATTTTTGTTTCCGGCCGCCTCGGACCCAATCAAAATCAACTTGAAACCCTCGTCATTTTCATCTCCAGATCTGTTGCTTCCTCTAACCCCGGTCAATCTACGTTTTCTATGGCGGTTTAATGACATGGAAAGACTCAAATACACCATGGAAAACTACCTTGCCATGCAACTGAATCCACTTCTGAGCATTGTTAAATTTGCTTCCTCTTCAAAGTGAAGTCATCATGGCATGGATGCTGCTATTCCAGACTGTACCACTGGGGGGGCTTCCTCTTCAAAGTGAAGTCATCATGGCATGGATGCTGCTATTCCAGTCTGTACCACTAGGGGGGGGGAGCTTCCTCTTCAAAGTGAAGTCATCATGGCATGGATCCAACAGGCCATCGGCAAACTGCAACCCTTGTGGCAACAGGAACAAACCAACAGGTTTGTAGATGCTGAGTGTGAAGCCCCCTTCTGACATTCCCTCAAGCACTGAAGATAGTTAAGACTCTAGGACACAATCGGCAGAGTTGGTTATTGACATTATTTTCCCTCACATTGCACTCTCGAAAACGATTGACAATTCTCTCCAAGGATCATGCAGACCTGCCTAAAGACCCAAGAACCCTGCTGAGAAAGGAACAGACCTCTAGAGTTATATATCACCACTCTGGAATTGAGCATGGAATACTGGCCCAGAATTCCCAGACTTGCAGACATTTAAGTCCATTTCTATCCAAATCAACATTGATGGCACTCCCACTTTACAAAAGTTCAACTACCCAGTTCTGGCCAATCCTTGGATGAATTTAGCAATAGGTGGATAATGTCCAGCAAAACAAACTCCCGTTTCTCATTGGCCTTTACTTTGGGAAGAAGAAGCCAAACAGTCTGGGTTTTTGAATCATTTTGTTGAGCAGGCACAGCCACCGGAAAGGGAAGGAGTTTTGAAGGGACATGGCTTCCTTTCAAAATGTCAGCGTTCATCTGTGACACCCCCTGCTCAGGCAATTGGGGGGAAAATGTTAAGGGCCACAGTGGACGCTGTGGATGTGACAAGTGCACTCAAAAATGGTTCTACTACGAGAAGAGAATGACTTTCCCTCAAACAGATGCAACTCTGAGACTGGACAATGAGGTCCCTGATGAACTCCCTGATGACAGCCATCGGTGTGGAGAAACACGACTTGCTTTGCTGTCTGTTGGTTTGGTGACACAGTTCCCACTGGATTACATCTGGTGACTAGGAGTGACAAGGAAGTTGTTGCATCTTTTGGCTAAAAAGGACGTCTGGCAACAAGATTGGCGCCCAGTGTGGTAAAGGAGACCTCCAAAGTACTCATGACCTTCAGACCCAATGTTCCGTGCGAGTTCAACAGGAAGCAAAGATCCATGGAGGAAGTTGAGCGCTGGAAAGCTACTGAATTCAGACAGTTCCTCGTGTACACTGGGCCAGTCAGATTGAAAGGGCTTGTACCAACTCGAGTGTACAACACCTCCATGCTTCTTGCAGTTGGCATCACCATCCTGTTGAACGTGTCCCTCCAGATCAAGCTGCCCCACAGCATCTTGGTTCTGTTTGTTGACCACTGCAGCAAACTTGATGGAAAAGAACAAGTGTCATACAACATGCATGGGATTGGTGCACCGCTGCCAAGGATTGATTTATTTTATTTAACCCTTGTTTTACCAGTTAAGTTGACTGAGAACACATTCTCATTTACAGCAACGACCTGGGGAATTGTTACAAGGGAGAGGAGGAAGCCAAGAAGTATAGTGCCCTTGACAACATCTCTTGTTTCCCATTTGAGAACTTCCTTGGGCAAATGGAGGGACTGCTTGGCAAGCCTGCCAACTGGAGCAGGTTGTTCATCAGCCCACCCACTGGAGCAGGTTGTTCATCAGCCCACCCACTGGAGCAGGTTGTTCATCAGCCCACCCACTGGAGCAGGTTGTCCATCAGCCCACCCACTGGAGCAGGTTGTTCATCAGCCCACCCACTGGAGCAGGTTGTTCATCAGCCCGCCCACTGGAGCAGGTTGTTCATCAGCCCACCCACTGGAGCAGGTTGTTCATCAGCCCGCCCACTGGAGCAGGTTGTTCATCAGCCCACCCACTGGAGCAGGTTGTTCATCAGCCCACCCACTGGAGCAGGTTGTTCATCAGCCCACCCACTGGAGCAGGTTGTTCATCAGCCCACCCACTGGAGCAGGTTGTTCATCAGCCCACCCACTGGAGCAGGTTGTTCATCAGCCCACCCACTGGAGCAGGTTGTTCATCAGCCCACCCACTGGAGCAGGTTGTCCATCAGCCCACCCACTGGAGCAGGTTGTTCATCAGCCCACCCACTGGAGCAGGTTGTTCATCAGCCCACCCACTGGAGCAGGTTGTCCATCAGCCCACCCACTGGAGCAGGTTGTTCATCAGCCCACCCACTGGAGCAGGTTGTTCATCAGCCCACCCACTGGAGCAGGTTGTTCATCAGCCCACCCACTGGAGCAGGTTGTTCATCAGCCCACCCACTGGAGCAGGTTGTTCATCAGCCCACCCACTGGAGCAGGTTGTTCATCAGCCCACCCACTGGAGCAGGTTGTTCATCAGCCCACCCACTGGAGCAGGCTGTTGGTCGACTATCAGAGAAGAAACAACACCTCCAGTTCTCTGAGAGCACAACAGAGGACAGCAGTGACCAATCAGCATGAGCAGTTTTACTTTGGAGAATTTGCTGTGAAAAGGTCAGAGGGAGACAACTGTGTCCTGTTACAAAACCAAGACATTGCTGTTGTACAGAATGTGGTCGTCAACGAAATGGGCAGCACTTTCGTCATCTACAAGAGGTTCAGGAACACGGTTGATTTCTTCACCTACCCTTTGCCAAGATAGGCATTTTTCACCTCTCTGGATTATCCGATAATCTTCGCTTCACCAACGCTACAAATGTGCTGAAGAAATACTATCTTCTTCCTTGCCAGGATGGATATGCTGGGTTTCCATTGAGCCACTTATAGACATAGCATAGCCCTTGTTTGTTTCTGTTCGCCTCTCACAAGGTAAATATCTTAGGGTTTCACTGGGTATCGTGTGATTGTAAATGATTATTAGTTCATTGTAAGTCTTTACGCTTAGTTCTCCCTCTTTTCTCCTGCCTTTAGATCATGAAGCTTGCCGTAGTTCAGTTCCTGGATGAAAAGAAAGTCCACCACTCAGCCCCAGAAAGAAGAACAAAATAAACCATGTATCCATGACAACACCTGGGAAAGAAGCTGCTTCAAGTTCATGAAGGGAGCAGGTCATCTGGCCTGATTTTATGTCTCTGATATACCCTCATTTTAACTGTTAGAGTAATTCACTTGCCTGATGTGAAAGTCAGTGTTTTGCAGGATAATTAATGACTCTACCTTTATTATTCACTGGTCTAGCCAATTGCGAGATGGCGCAGTTGTAACGTGCAAATATTGAGGTGCCAGTGGACGGTGGTGTTGATGTGTTGAACGCTTCTCTTCCAGATGCATCAGTCTCACCTTATCAGGAGCTTCTATCGAACTGTGAAAACAGTGCGGTGCCAGCGGATTTTAGAGCTGGTATGTAAAATAGATTTTTTAAATACTTCATTATATGCAAAGTTCCATTTCTGAACCATAATCAGCTTTCATGTTCAATTTCCAAATGTACTTATCAGTTTTCGTCTTCTTAGAACTATAACACGGGTGCCACTTACATTTACATCATTTAGCAGACGCTCTTATCCAGAGAGACTCACAGTTAGTGAGTCATTTAGCAGAACGCTCTTATCCAGAGAGACTTACAGTTAGTGAGTCATTTAGCAGACGCTCTTATCCAGAGCGACTTACAGTAGTGAGTCATTTAGCAGACGCTCTTATCCAGAGAGACTTACAGTAGTGAGTCATTTAGCAGACACTCTTATCCAGAGAGACTTACAGTAGTGAGTCATTTAGCAGACGCTCTTATCCAGAGCGACTTACAGTAGTGACTTACAGTAGTGAGTCATTTAGCAGACGCTCTTATCCAGAGAGACTTACAGTAGTGAGTCATTTAGCAGACGCTCTTATCCAGAGAGACTTACAGTAGTGAGTCATTTAGCAGATGCTCTTATCCAGAGCGACTTACAGTTAGTGAGTCATTTAGCAGAACACTCTTATCCAGAGCGACTTACAGTTAGTGAGTCATTTAGCAGACGCTCTTATCCAGAGCGACTTACAGTAGTGAATCATTTAGCAGACGCTCTTATCCAGAGAGACTTACAGTTAGTGAGTCATTTAGCAGACGCTCTTATCCAGAGCGACTTACAGTAGTGACTTACAGTAGTGAGTCATTTAGCAGACGCTCTTATCCAGAGAGACTTACAGTAGTGAGTCATTTAGCAGACGCTCTTATCCAGAGAGACTTACAGTAGTGAGTCATTTAGCAGACGCTCTTATCCAGAGCGACTTACAGTTAGTGAGTCATTTAGCAGAACGCTCTTATCCAGAGCGACTTACAGTTAGTGAGTCATTTAGCAGACGCTCTTATCCAGAGCGACTTACAGTAGTGAGTCATTTAGCAGACGCTCTTATCCAGAGAGACTTACAGTTAGTTAGTGCATACATTTTCATACTGGCCCCCCATGGGAAACGAACCCACAACCCTGGCGTTGCAAGCGCCATGCTCTACCAACTGAGCTACAGGGGACACTTCAAGGGGCCAAGAGACCGAAGACAAAAATATAAACGCAACATGCAACAATTAACGATTTTGCTGAGTTACAGTTCATATGAGGAAATCAGTCAATTGAAATACATTCATTAGGTCCTAGTCTATGGATTTAACATGACTGGGAATACAGATATGCATCTGTTGGTCAGAGATACTGTAAAAAAAAAAAAAAAAAAAAAAAAAAAAAAAAAGTACGGGTGTGACTACCATTTGCCTCATGCTGTGCGACACAAATATTAGAAATAATTCACTAGTTCATGTATTGCTTATACAATTGCAAGATAACTGCCTTAAATAGATATTATGGTTGAAACAGAGCTCCTGCGCATAGAGTTGATCAGGCTGTTGGTTGTGGCCTGTGGAATGTTGTCCCACTCCTCTTCAATGGCTGTGCAAAGTTGCTGGATATTGGCGGGAACTGGAACACGCTGTCGATCCAGAGCATCCCAAACATGCTCAATGGGTATGTCACCCATGTCATCTGGGTGAGGGGGGCAGTATGAAAATGTATGCACTCACTAACTGTAAGTCGCTCTGGATAAGAGCGTCTGCTAAAATGACTAAAATGTATCGAAGGCTTTATAAAATCCCAAAAGAGAATAAAACTCTCATCAGAGACCAAATCTGAGTAATCTATGATATTTAATACCAGTGTGACATTATTCGAGATTTGTCTATTTCTCATCAACCCTGACCGGGACTCATCTATAACGGCATCCAAAACCAGAGCTATTAGCTTTGAATCGTTATTTAAAAGACAAAATGGACGCCAATTATCAATGAGTAACAAGTATTTTTTTTAGGTTAGAGTAATTAAACCTTTCGTTAGAGGGGCTAGCATACAAACTGTAGCACAGACTAGATCAATATGATGTTGAGAAATAGTGCATTGTGGGTAGTTTAGAAGATATTGGAAATAAGTTAATAAATATGTAATAACCCCAAAAACATAACAATGTTTGTACTTATAGGTAACCAGATTATGACTACAACTACGTTATTAAGTGTTTAAAACGCCACTGTGTTGTTACATTGGTGAGTAAAAACTCATGCTTCCTAACCTTTAACTTTTTGTCTGAAAATAAAATCTACATTTTACTCAACTTCGTTACCCACTCCAGTCAGCAGATGGCGATGTGGGACTTTAAGGCTATGCTGCTAGTGTGACGTATAATCTAGTGGACGGGATGCTTCTTTCAACAGCAGCAACAGTTAGTCAGACACCTCGGTAGCTTGCTAGACAAAATAGCCCAACCAATAAAGCTCTTTAGACGCTTTCGTGTATATTAGCCACTGTGTTTTAAACCCACTCCTGTCGTCTAGTTAGTTATCCCATTTAATTTCATATTTACGGTGTTGTTGTTATTGGTCAGCTAGCTGGCTGGTTAAGTTAGCACTAGCCTAGCTAGCTAACATCCCCGACCATGAGCTCACTAAGCTACTCTCCTCCTGCTAAAGAAGAGGAGGTCTGCTGGACGGAGAAAGAAGCTCTAGTGAAAGAGGAGGAGGAAGAGGAGGATGTTACAATACAAAAACAAGTAGAGGGTGGTGAGGCTGTTACCGTGAAAGAAGAAGAGAAAGATGTTACAGTGAAAGAAGAGGAAGACGCGTTCAGAGTGAAAGAGGAGGAGGATGTTGCAGTGAAAGAAGAGGAGGCTCCCGTTTTTGGAGTGAAAGAGGAGGAGGGGGAGATGACTGTCACATCGAAAATGGAGGAGGAAGAAGAGGAGGAAACTGGATATCTGGTTCCGGGTTCCCAAAGGCATCTTAAGGCATCCAATGGTTCTAATGATGAACTTAGCAGTAAGATGGTTTTGAGAAACCGGGCCCTGATTAACACTAGTAAGTACTGTCTTAAAAACAGAGGCACAACCTCTGCAGTTGTTGAACTGATGTGTGGTGTTAAAGGGGGAATCTGTAGTCGCTACATCCATATTTTGACTTTTAAATTATTTAAATTATTTATGTATAGCCATTGATTCTTGAAGAATATAACACATGCCTCATGAGCTTAGTTCAACTGTTGCCAACCCTCACCACCTGGGGGCAGCCTGTCAGGATGTTCAGCATCCAGTTGCAGATGGAGGTGTTCAGTCCCAGGGTCCTTAGCTTAGTGATGAGCTTTGAGGGCACTATGGTGTGGAACACTATGGTGGTTTGCTTGAAACATGTAGGTACTGAGTCAGGGAGACGTTGAAAATGTCAGTGAAGACTGGCAATCCGTTTGTCCCTGCGGCTTTGTGAATGTTAACCTGTTTAAAGGTCTTACTCACATCGGCTAAGGAGAGCATGATCATATGTGATCATATCATTAACCCCTTAGAGTAGACTGACACATTTGCTTCAGTCTAAGTAACCGAAGTAATCCATAGTACGACCATCTTAAAACGATTCCATATGTCAGTTTACCCCCCCCCCAACGGTATTAAATTGAAGGAATAAATCCGAGCCTCACGCTCATCACCTGTGGAAGGCGGGGCTTCCAGCGAGGCGTGGATTTAATAGTATGTTGCACCTAGTTTCCCTCCTTCAGGGAACAGTAGTTATAGTCATACCGTTACGCTTGTCATATGATGTATTAAGCATTTAACAGTTAAATTAGGTCTCGACATTGAACTACACTGAACAAATATATAAGCGCAACATGTAAAGTGTTGGTCCCATGTATTTGAAACCAGGGCCTGTAGGACCTGCCTTGTTGATAGTGCTGTTAAGAAGGCAGAACAGCGCTTTATTATGGACAGACTTCTCCCCATCTTAGCTACTGTTGTAGCAACATGTTTTGACCATGGCAGTTTACAATCCAGGGTTACTCCAAGCAGTTTAGTCACCTCAACTTGCTCAATTTCCACATTATTCATTACAAGAATTAGTTGAGGTTTAGGGTTTAGTGAATGATTTGTCCCAAATACAATGGTTTTAGTTTTTGTAATATTTAGGACTAACTTATTTCTTGCCACCCATTCTGAAACTATCTGCAGCTCTTTGTTTTTTTAAGTGTTGTAGTGATTTCATCCGCATACATACACACTGGCTTTTCTCAAGCCGCACTGAAGTCTAACAAAACAGCCCCCACAATCTTTTTATAATTCATTTATCTTAGCCAATCAGTCATTTGTGTAAGTGCCGTGCTTGTTGAATGTCCTTCCCTATAAGCATGCTGAAAGTCTGTTGTCAATTTGTTTACAGTAAAATAGCATTGTATCTGGTCAAACCATTTTTTCTCTCCAAAAGTTTACTAAGGGTTGGTAACAGGCTGATTGGTCGGCTATTTGAGGCAGTAAAGGAGGCTTTAATATTCTTAGGTAGCGGAATGACTTTTGCTTCCCTCCAGGCCTGAGGGCACACACATTCTAGTAGGCTTAAATTGAAGATATGGCAAATAGGAATGGCAATATTGTCCGCTATTGTCCTCAGTAATTTTCCATCCAAGTTGTCAGACCCCGGTGGCTTGTCATTGTTGATAGACAACAATACTTTTTTCACCTCTTCCACACTCACTTTACGGAATTCAAAATTACAATTGCTTGTCTTTCATAATTTGATCAGTTATACTTGGATGTGTAGTGTCAGCGTTTGTTGCTGGCATGTCATGCCTAAATTTGCTAATCTTGCCAATGAAAAAATAATTAAAGTAATTGGCAATATCAGTGGGTTTTGTGATGAATGAGCCAACTGATTCAATGAATGATGGAGCCGAGTTTGTATTTTTGTCCAAAATTTCATTTAAGCTGTTCCAAAGCTTTTTACTATCATTCTTTGTAATTTATCTTTGTTTCATAGTGTAGTTTCTTCTTATTTTTATTCAGTTTAGACACATGATTTCTCAATTTGCAGTACGTATGCTAATCGGTTATGCAGCCAGACTTATATGCCATTCCTTTTGCGTCATGCCTCTCAACCATACAGATTTACCAGGTTATTACTTCTAAATAAACTGCTGTTCACCATCTGGGACCATTCAACATCCTAGATTTACCAGGTTATTACTTCTAAATAAACTGCTGTTCATCATCTGGGACCATTCAACATCCTAGATTTACCAGGTTATTACTTCTAAATAAACTGCTGTTCATCATCTGGGACCATTCAACATCCTAGATTTACCAGGTTATTACTTCTAAATAAACTGCTGTTCACCATCTGGGACCATTCAACATCCTAGATTTACCAGGTTATTACTTCTAAATAAACTGCTGTTCACCATCTGGGACCATTCACCATCCTAGATTTACCAGGTTATTACTTCTAAATAAACTGCTGTTCACCATCTGGGACCATTCAACATCCTAGATTTACCAGGTTATTACTTCTAAATAAACTGCTGTTCATCATCTGGGACCATTCAACATCCTAGATTTACCAGGTTATTACTTCTAAATAAACTGCTGTTCATCATCTGGGACCATTCAACATCCTAGATTTACCAGGTTATTACTTCTAAATAAACTGCTGTTCACCATCTGGGACCATTCAACATCCTAGATTTACCAGGTTATTACTTCTAAATAAACTGCTGTTCATCATCTGGGACCATTCAACATCCTAGATTTACCAGGTTATTACTTCTAAATAAACTGCTGTTCATCATCTGGGACCATTCAACATCCTAGATTTACCAGGTTATTACTTCTAAATAAACTGCTGTTCACCATCTGGTACCATTCAACATCCTAGATTTACCAGGTTATTACTTCTAAATAAACTGCTGTTCATCATCTGGGACCATTCAACATCCTAGATTTACCAGGTTATTACTTCTAAATAAACTGCTGTTCACCATCTGGGACCATTCAACATCCTAGATTTACCATGTTATTACTTCTAAACAATAAACTTTTTGGGCTTACAAGTGTTGTTTTGATTATTGCTTGAACAGTCGCACCTCACTACTTCACAGGAGATACAATTTTCTAGCTCCCGAGTCTCTACTTTTATCCAATGTTAAAAACTAAATGTCAAATTTTGCTACATAAGACTGAATTGAGCCGGTCGGTCACATATGTGATCCATTACAGAAGGCTGGGTGTATGTCACACCTCACTACTTCACAGGAGAGGCATTTGAACTATTTTTAATGTAAAAAAATTAATCAAAAAGCCTTTTTTTGGGTTGTCTATTTTAGTCAGCTTTCCTTCTTTACAGCTTTATTTATCTGGAGCCACTCAGATGGAACCAGGTTTCAGCTGCTGTGCAATGTTGACGTCCTTCCTCCCAGAGAGGTGAAAGCAACCTGGCAAACATATATTTTTGAGAAGATCAGGACTTTTGAAATGAAAAAGGCAGTGGACATTAAATGTCCAGCCCCAAAGGGATTAATTTGTTCAACCAAAGTTCCTCAGAGGATCTGATGATATAGGCCCTAGGTCTAGATATTGGTTTTGTCTTTGGGTTTTAGGTTTTCCCTAATTGTAATCTACTACCTTTAGTACTTGAAGTTAATAAAGTATTTTATTGTTGAAACGTTTTCTTTGTTATTTAAGCACTATTTTCTAGAATCATCAATTGTTGCTCTCTTGACAGTCTTATGAAGACAACTGTCAAATAAGTTTGTAAAAGCATTTAAACATTCATTACAGACGTCAATTGTTGTACAACATAATGGACATCACCTTTTAGCTAAAATAAACATAGGATTTCTGCTGTTGTGAGCCTTTAACCATCTGTCTGACTTTGTTGTTCACACAGGAGAGAGACGTCACTATTGTGGATCCTCTGGGGAACCTCAACAACATCATGAAGCTGACGAGGCAGAGAAGAGTCTCTCCACATCAGAACACCTCAAGAAACACCAGCGGAAACCCACGGGGAAGAAATCAGATTCACTAAAAGTACACACGAGAATTCACACTGGAGAGAAACCTTATAGCTGTGATCAATGTGGGAAGAGTTTTACTACATCTAACCAGCTGACTATACACCAGAGAACACACACAGGAGAGAAACCTTACCACTGCTCTGACTGTGGGAAGAGATGCAGCTCTTTAGCAACCCTTAAAATACATCAGAGAATCCATACAGGAGAGAAATCTTACCACTGTTCGGACTGTGGGAAGAGTTTTTGTTCATCAGGACAGTTAAAATCACACCACATAACACACACAGGAGAGACATTTTACAGCTGTTATCAATGTGAGAAGAGTTTTAGTCACTCAAGCAGCCTGACTATACACCAGAGAACACACACAGGAGAGAAACCTTATAGCTGTGATCAATGTGGGAAGCGTTTTGTTGCATCTAGCCAGCTGACTATACACCAGAGAACACACACAGGAGAGAAACCTTACCACTGCTCTGACTGTGGGAAGAGTTTCTGTTCATCAGGACAGTTAAAATCACACCACATAACACACACAGGAGAGACATTTTACAGCTGTTATCAATGTGAGAAGAGTTTTAGTCACTCAAGCAGCCTGACTATACACCAGAGAACACACACAGGAGAGAAACCTTATAGCTGTGATCAATGTGGGAAGCGTTTTGTTGCATCTAGCCAGCTGACTATACACCAGAGAACACACACAGGAGAGAAACCTTATAGCTGTGATCAATGTGGGAAGCGTTTTGTTGCATCTAACAAGCTGACTATACACCAGAGAACACACACAGGAGAGAAACCTTTTAGCTGTAATCAATGTGGGAATAGTTTTGTTACATCTGGAACCCTGAAAACACACCAGAGAACACACACAGGAGAGAAACCTTATAGCTGTGATCAATGTGGGAAGAGTTTTGTTGCAGCTACCTGTTGTATTATACACCAGAGAACACACACAGGAGAGAAACCTTTCCACTGCTCTGACTGTGGAAAGAGTTTTGTTTCATCAGGGCGTTTAAAATCACACCAGAGAACACACACAGGAGAGAAACCTCATAGCTGTGATCAATGTGACAAGAGATACTCTGATAAAAGATCTCTGATCAAACATCAGACAATTCATACATGAAGGAGGTGTTCCATGATATCAATGAAATAATGTCACAATGTAGAATGTTTTAACATTGTAGAAGGAGTATTTTAATGAATAATGTCACGATTTAGAATGTATGCAACACTTCAAAATGTAGCTAGATGTTTTCTACAAATGTTCCTCTACACATTATTCCCAGATTCCGTGTGGTTTTTGAGCTGTTAGTTTTAACAGGACCAGCAACCTCATCTCCCCCCTCCCCAATTGATTTCAACGTGATATCGATGAGTGATGACAAATAAGTATTGAATTTGTCTTTGTTTTGGGGACCCCTGAATTTAAATGCATCACTTAAAATGTAGCTGACTGTATTCTGCAGGTTGTCCTCCAACCAGTGAGGTAAAAGATATCTCCCATTTCCATGTGACTTTTTAGTTAGTTTCAACAGCACGTAGAACCTGATTTAATCGATATCAGTGATTTATTGCCACAAAACAACATTTTTGTTTTAAGATGCTCGTTTGAAAAAATACAAGTAATATGATTATTGAACACAATAAAACTGTGTTTTGAAATTGGGCTACCCCACCTAGCAAAATGTTGTTGAAAAGATGTTGAAAAAAAGACTATACCCGACATCCAATCTGCATTTGGTTGAAAGTGAAAGTTGAACACATGTATTTTTCTTGCAGCCTTGGCATTCAGGCCATAGAGTCTTGTTCACCTCCCTGACCAAGGCCCTTCTCCCCCGATTGCTCAGTTTGGCCAGGCGGCCAGCTCTAGGAAGCGTCTTGGTGGTTCCAAACTTCTTCCATTTAAGAATGATGGAGGCCACTGTGTTCTTGGGGACCTTCAATGCTGCAGACATTTTTTGGTACCCTTCCCCAGATCTGTGCCTCCGACACAATTCTGTGTCGGAGCTCTACGGACAATTCCTTCGACCTCATGGCTTGGTGTATTTCTGTTTATTTTATTTGATAAATATTCTAACATTTCTAAAAAACCTTTTTTTGCTTTGTCATTATGGGGTATTGTGTGTAGGTGACATGTAACGCCATACAATGGGGAGAATTCTATTGTCCCCGTCAGGAGCCCAGGCTCTTGCCAATGGGGAGAATTCTATTGTCCCCGTCAGGAGCCCAGGCTCTTGCCAATGGGGAGAATTCTATTGTCCCCGTCAGGAGCCCAGGCTCTTGCCAATGGGGAGAATTCTATTGTCCCCGTCAGGAGCCCAGGCTCTTGCCAATGGGGAGAATTCTATTGTCCCCGTCAGGAGCCCAGGCTCTTGCCAATGGGGAGAATTCTATTGTCCCCGTCAGGAGCCCAGGCTCTTGCCAATGGGGAGAATTCTATTGTCCCCGTCAGTAGCCCAGGCTCTTGCCAATGGGGAGAATTCTATTGTCCCCGTCAGGAGCCCAGGCTCTTGCCATAGGTAGTAGAGTTCTCATCTCTGGACCACACAAGCATTAGATTTGATTCTGCTAAGGCACTTGTCTCTCTACATCGGTCAGCTACATTGGTGACCAGGGTGGCATCTTTTCCATACACCTTTGGGGACTGGGCACACAAATGCTCCTAGAGAGAAGGGGGAATACTGAAGCATGTGTTTGACAGTTCTACAGCCTCCATCAGATGCCCAGACTTTGGCATAGAGGGTAAAGCTCTCATTTCTGGACTGCAACATTGTAAGACTGTTTTTAGAGTAGATTGTACTGCAAGGTATACTATATGTGTAGGCTATGCCATATGTATTGGCTAATATGTAGCTGTCGTTTTTAAACCTCCATTCTAGCAGACATGACACACACTCTTATTTCTATATACATGCTTTTATTTGGGTTTCTGTGCAAAGTATATGATTGGAATGTTTCTTTAAGCCTGCAGCTAGTTACTTGAAATGAGAAATATTATCATTCCAAAACATGATTCAAATTCAATTAACTGACAGAGAGATAGCTAGCTAATGAAACACACATTGACAAAATATACATGTTTAATTATTCCATGCCTCACCATTAAGTTAATTATTGCCAATACATATTAACAAAGTGGTGTACATTTGGTTTTGATATTTCATAATATTTCCATTTCATGTAACATTTAGTAATCATAATAATTTATGTGATTAACTGATTATTTTTGTACAATTATATTGTTTATAAACAGTGTAGTAATACAAGCTTATATTTTGGGCTGGATATTACATCATATTCTTACTATTTTAACCAATGTTATTTCCTTAGATGCTCTTTAGTCCTTCAGCTTTTATTGATATTCTTTAGTTTTTTTATTCTCTTATGTTTGTTGTCTAGTAAATATTTCAGTGTTTATTTTCATAGTTTGTATTAGTTTTTTCCTGTGAAGCACATTGTGTTGCATCCATGTCTGAAATGTGCTGTATAAATAAAGCTTGATTGTATTTTAACATATTGCAAAACAAATTAACCCAATTACCGACTTCAACCAATCCAGTGCATTTTTTACTTTTTTTTATTTAAAATGTTGAAATCAACAACATCAAAGGATTAAACTACTGAAAACGGAAACAAACAAATGGATCAAACAGATCAATCCCACTTTTCAAGCCTGCTGAAGGCGTGGTGGCTTTGGTAAACACCTCCCCCGGCCCTACCAGGGGCATGCTTGAGGTGGTCTCCCACAGCTCTGCATATGTCATGTTCTGTGGCCTTGCCGTTCCATTTCTTGACTGCCCCTCCAACACAGAAAGAAACACATTTAGTCATATTATATAAAACCCTCAAAGTAATGGATATGGAGCATCTACGGCCTCAGTTACACCCGTTTGTCAGGAAGTTTAAAATCACACCAGAGAACACACACAGGAGAGAAAATCTCATAGCTGTGATCAATGTGACAAGAGATACTCTGATAAAAGATATCTGGTTAAACATCAGACAATTCATACATGAAGGAGTTGTTACATGAAATCCATAGATTATGGCCTAATGAATTTATTTCAATTGACTGATTTCCTTAGTAACTTAGTAAAATCTTTGAAATTGTTGCATGTTGCGTTTATATTTAAGGTAACTGCTATTTAACTAACAGAAAAAAACTAAAGTAGTTTTCATTCCCAGTGCTGAGTTATTAGCTAGTGTAACGACATACAGTGGGGAGAATTTATTTGTCCCCGTCAGTAGCCCAGACTTTTACCAAAGATGGTAAAGTTCTCATCTGTGGACCACACAAGCTTTAGATTGCATTCTGCTAAGGCACTTGTCTCTCTACATCGGTCAGCTACATTGGTGAGCAGGGGGGGATCTTTTCCATACACCTTTGGGGACTGGGCACACAAATGCTCCTAGAGAGAAGGGGGAATACTGAAGCATATGTTTGACAGTTCTACAGCCTCCATCAGATGCCCAGACTTTGGCATAGAGGGTAAAGCTCTCATTTCTGGACTGCAACATTGTAAGATTGTACTCTCCATGGCACTTCATATACATTGATTGGTAGGTTGCACTATATTTAGATACTTCACATACTGCCTGAGACACCTTTGCTGTTTGTCTCCAACTCAATAAATGGTGAAACACTATTTGTTATAGTGTTCTTTGTTCAAATGTATATGCATGAAACGTACATTATGGAAAACTTGTCTCACACTCAGTCATAGTTAGAATAATGTATTTATGTATTTATAATCTAATAATATTTGGGTTTCTATGCAAAGTATATGATTGGAGTGTTTCTTTAAGCCTGCAGCTAGTTACTTGAAATGTGACATATAATCATGCCAAAACATGATTCTAAATGTAATTCATTGACAGGGAGATAGCTAGCTACTGAAACACAAATTGACATTTACAGTAGCTGGCTAGGCTATTCAAACTGTAACATTGACTAGCTTTCAATACATTTGATAAATGGTCCATGGAGTTACCTCTTCATACTATCAAGACAATTTGTATTGCATGCTGGATATTTCAAGTGCACTCGAAACATTATATTTATCTGATTTCAGTCTTCGGGAGCTAGATATATCTGTTTCTCTTCATCAAACAGCAGTTTTCACAAGAGGCTGTAGTTACATCGTAGATAGAAGCAGGCCATTGGCTGCCTTCATCACCAGGGGTATGTACGGGACCTCTGATTGGTTCCGAGTTTAGGAGTTCGGAAAATACATACTTTTTATGAGGAAATGTGCAAGAATTTAAGGTGACAACAAATGTTATAGTCATCATAATATTTTACTGTGATATTTTACCCCTACGCTTTCGTGTATAATAGCTACTGTGTTTTAAATCTACTTCTGTCGTCTAGTTAGTTATCCCATTTAATTTCATATTTACGGTGTTGTTGTTATTGGTCAGCTAGCTGGCTGGTTAAGTTAGCACTAGCCTAGCTAGCTGACATCCCCGACCATGAGCTCACTAAGCTACTCTCCTCCTGCTAAAGAAGAGGAGGTCTGCTGGACGGAGAAAGAAGCTCTAGTGAAAGAGGAGGAGGAAGAGGAGGATGTTACAATACAAAAACAAGTAGAGGGTGATGCTGTTACAGTGAAAGAAGAAGAGAAAGACGTTACAGTGAAAGAAGAGGAAGACGCGTTCAGAGTGAAAGAGGAGGAGGATGTTACAGTGAAATTCAATTCATTGACAGAGAGACCACCAGATAATGAAACACACATTGACATTTCCAGTAGCTGGCTAGGCTATTCAAACTGTAACATTAACTAGCTTTCAATAAATCGAATAAATGGTCCATGGAGTTACCTCTTCATACTGTAATGACTAGATCATAAAAGAACAACTGTCCAGACAGAGGATTGAGTTTACGAATGGACGGTTTATTAAACCAACTTTACACAGGCTACTGTTTGGCCGTAGCCTACGCCAAATAAATGTAAGATAACCCACAAGCCAATCGTGACCTTCTCTTGTGAAGCCCAGACGTAAAAAGAGAGAGAACAAAAGCTAAACCTGGTCTTAACTTCCAATGCTCCATCCCCCTGCCCAACCCCTCTCCACGCCACTCCGCCAACCGCCAGGATGCCCGGCATCAGAACATTCCAGGCATTCCCGTGATTGGCAGAGAGCAGGTTGATTGACATGTCGGACCCCGCGAACACTGGGTACTGGTAGGTACAACACAACCATCTACTAGCCTAACACATAACACACAGCTGTCTGTGCGGGTCGCTACAATACGTAATAACGCAAAAACATAACTGTTTGTTCTTATAGGTAACCAGATCGTGACTACAACTAAGTTCCTAAGTCTTTAACCACACTGTGTTGTTACATTGGTGAGTAAAAACAATGTAACAAAAACACACACAGGAGAGAAACCTTATAGCTGTGATCAATGTGGGAAGAGTTTTACTACATCTAGCCATCTGACTATACACCAGAGAACACACACAGGAGAGAAACCTTATAGCTGTGATCAATGTGGGAAGAGTTTTACTACATCTAGCCATCTGACTGTACACCAGAGAACACACACAGGAGAGAAACCTTATAGCTGCAATCAATGTGGGAAGAGTTTTACTCACTCAAGCTGCCTGAAGGTACATTTGAGAACACACACAGGAGAGAAATCAGACGACTGTGGGAAGAGTTTTGTTTCGTCCCAATATTTAGAATCACACCAGAGAACACACACAGGAGAGAAACCTTATAGCTGTGATCAATGTGGGAAGAGTTTTAGTCAATCAAGCATCCTGATGGTACATTTGAGAACGCACACTGGAGAGAAACCTTATAGCTGTGATCAATGTGGGAAGAGTTTTAGTCAATCAAGCATCCTGATGGTACATTTGAGAACGCACACTGGAGAGAAACCTTATAGCTGTGATCAATGTGGGAAGAGTTTTAGTGATTCAAGCAACCTGATGGCACATTTGAGAACACACACTGGAGAGAAGCCTTATAGCTGTGATCAATGTGGGAAGAGTTTTAGTCGATCAAGCATCCTGATGGCACATTTGAGAACGCACACTGGAGAGAAACCTTATAGCTGTGATCAATGTGGGAAGAGTTTTAGTGATTCAAGCAACCTGAAGGTACATTTGAGAACACACACTAGAGAGAAACCTTATAGCTGTGATCAATGTGGCAAGAGATACGCTGGTAAAATAACTCTGATTAAACATCAGAAAGTACATACATGAAGGAGTTGTTTCATGATATCAATTAAATAATATCACAATGTTTTAACATTGTTGTATGAGTATTTTAATGAATTTCACAATGTTGAACCATTTACATTTTAAATGTTTTGTCATTTAGCAGACGCTCTTATCCAGAGCAACTTACAAGTGCATACATTATTTTTTTATTTTTCATACTGGCCCCCCGTGGGAATCGAACCCACAACCCTGGCGTTGCAAACGCTACATCCCTGTTGGCTATTCCCTCCCCTACCGCTGGGCCAATTGTGCGCCGCCCCAACCGTTTTCCCCCTGTTCTATTGATTTCAGCGTGATATGGATATTAGCCTCATCAGGGGGGAAATCCAGGCTCTGAAATGAGTTGTGTTACACTTACCACGTTGGCGACCCACTTGAATCAAAATGCAACACTTCTAAATGTAGCTAGCTATTTTCTACAAATTGTCCTCCAACCAGTGATGTACACATTATTCCCAGATTCCGTGTGGTTTTTGAGCTGTTAGTTTTAACAGGACATGCAACCTCATCTCCCCCCTCGCGCAATTGATTTCAACGTGATATCGATATGAGTGATGACAAATAAGTGTTGCGTTTCTCTTCGTTTTGGGGACCGCTAAATTTAAATGCATCACTCCAAAATGTAGCTGACTGTCTTCTGCAGGTTGTCCTCTAACCAGTGAAGTAAAAGATATCGCCCGTTTCCATGTGTATTTTTTTGTTGTGTTAGTTTCAACAGCACGTACAACCTGATTTTCCCCCCTAATCGATATTAGTGATTTATTGCCACTTGTCAAAACAACAGTGTTTTTGGTGCTTGTGCAGTTAATAAGGTGGTTGTTTAAAAAAATACAAGTATTATGATTACTATTGTGGAACATGTTTGTGTCGATAGTACATGTTATGTTTAGGTTTTCCATTTATCACAAACTATTTCTGCATATTGGTTATTGATTTGGATACGTTAAAACTGTGTTTTGACATTGGGCAGTATCCCCCCTTGCAAAATATAGTTGAAAAATTGTTGAAAAGAAGACTATGCTCGAGGTCCAATCTACGTTTGGTTTTGGTTGAAAGTTAAAGTTAAAAATATGTATTTTTTAGGTCGTTGTTTCAACGACTTGAAAACAACTTCATTTCAACGTACTTGCAGCCTATAAACATGGACGCATGATAACACATGCGTCTATGAACTGTTTTATTAACAATCTTACATCACTCCAGTATTTCTTTACAACATTCAAGTGCTAATTGTCTTTATTCCACTACTGAAGAAGCATGACTCAAATCACCTACTCATATCTCAAACATCCAGCCTGACAAAATATACATTTTGAATTATTCCATGCCTCCCTATTGGAAATGAATTATTTCTAATGCATATTGTCAAAGGGGGTGTACATTCGGTTTTGATATTTCATAATATTTCCATTTCATGTAACATTTAGTAATCATAATAATTTATGTGACTAACAGATTTTTTTTTTTTGCACAATTATATTGTTTATAAACAGTCTAGTAAAACCAGCTTATATTTTGGGCTGGATATTACATCATATTCTTACTGTTTTAACCAATGTTATTTCCTTAGATGCTCTTTAGTCTTTCAGCTTTTATTGATATTCTTTAGTTTTTTATCCACTGTTTGTTGTCTAGTAAATATTTCCGTTTTTATTTTCATAGCTTTTATTCATTTTTTCCTGTGAATTGCGTTGCATTTCATGTCTGAAATGTGCTATATAAATTATACTGAACAAAAATATAAACGCAACAACGTAAAGTGTTGGTCCCATGTTTCATGAGCTGAAATAAAAGATCCCAGAAATGTTCCATACTCACAAAAAGCTTCTTTCTCTCAAATGTTGTTCACATCCCTGTTAGTGAGCATTTCTCCTCCTTTGCCATAATAATCCATCCACTTCACAGCTGTGGCATATCAAGAAGCTGATTAAACAGCATGATCATTACACAGGTGCACCTTGTGCTAGGCACAATAAAAGGCCACTTTAAAATATGCAGTTTTATCACACAATGCAATGCCACAGATGACTAGAGTTTTGAAGAAGCGTGCAATTGGCGTGCTGACTGCAGGAATGTCCACCAGAGTTGTTGCCAGAGAATTGAATGTTAATTTCTCTACCATAAGCCGCCTCCAACGTTGTTTTAGAGAATTTGGCCGTACGTCCAACCGGCCTCACAACTGCAGAGCACGTGTATGGTGTCGTGTGGGTGAGCGGTTTGCTGATGTCAACAGAATGCCCCATGGTGGGGTTATGGTATGGGCAGGCATAAGCTACGGACACAATTGCATTTTACCGATGGCAATTGAAATGCCAAAGATACCGTGACGAGATCCTGACGCCAATTTTGAGGCCCATTTTTTTTGCGCCGCCTCATGGGTCTCACAGTCACGGCAGGCTGTGACACCGCCTGGGATCGAACCCGGGTCTGTAGTGACGCCTCATGGGTCTCACAGTCATAACTCTTAATAAAAATGTGAAATGGAACAATTAAATACATTACAATCAACAGAGGTTCATAAATTATACTGACAGTGTAACAGTGTTGCTTCCGTCCCTCTCCTCGCCCCTACCTGGGCTTGAACCAGGGATCCTCTGCAAACATCGTCAACAGTCACCCTCGAAACACCGTTACCCGTCGCTCCACAAAAGGCCGCGGCCCTTGCAGAGTGACGTCACCGATTGAAACGCTACTAGTGCGCACCGCTAACTAGCTAGCCATTTCACACCGGTTACATCAGCATTGTCAACGCTGGGAGAACAAGTACAGGGAACAAGTAGGATGACCTGGCAGAATAGACAGGCTCTGGATTGCCTCCTAGCAGAAAAAGGCAGAGTCTGTGTTATGTTCAGAAGCGAGGGCTAAACTTTTAGTCCTAATAATACTGCCCCCAGGAGGAATATTCTCTGAGGCAATGATCAAGCTTAAAGGATTGAGACAGGAAGTCAAGATAATACCTCCCCAGGAGCAATATTCTCTGAGGCAATGATCAAGCTTAAAGGATTGAGACAGGAAGTCAAGATAATACCTCCCCAGGAGGAATATTCTCTGAGGCAATGATCAAGCTTAAAGGATTGAGACAGGAAGTCAAGATAATACCTCCCCAGGAGGAATATTCTCTGAGGCAATGATCAAGCTTAAAGGATTGAGACAGGAAGTCAAGATAATACCTCCCCCAGGAGGAATATTCTCTGAGGCAATGATCAAGCTTAAAGGATTGAGACAGGAAGTCAAGATAATACCTCCCCAGGAGCAATATTCTCTGAGGCAATGATCAAGCTTAAAGGATTGAGACAGGAAGTCAAGATAATACTGGCCCCAGGAGGAATATTCTCTGAGGCAATGATCAAGCTCAAAGGATTGAGACAGGAAGTCAAGATAATACCTCCCCAGGAGGAATATTCTCTGAGGCAATGATCAAGCTTAAAGGATTGAAACAGGAAGTCAAGATAATACTGCCCCAGGAGGAATATTCTCTGAGGCAATGATCAAGCTTAAAGGATTGAAACAGGAAGTCAAGAACAATGCTGGGCAGGACACGTGTGCCTGGGATTGGCTGGTTCTTGACATTTGGAAAACGGGGAGCAATGTTCACTAAAAATGGCAATGATAATAAGCATAGCACTGGTAGTAACGGGAATAGTCTTTTTGCTGTTTGTTGCCATTGCTGAAAACCCAGTTGATCAGAACCACGGTGAAACAAATGACTGTGAGGAGAACGACCATAAGGACCGGAACCCGAATGAGACATGAACTTGACAGAGGTGATCCCAGTTACCAGGGAAACCAGGACACTATACGAATTCTAATGGGAAGCAACGTCAAAGGAGGACCACTTGACTGCCCTTACGGAAACCCAGAATGTCTTTGATAGGGTGGTGGCAGGAGGAGAGGAGGGGCTTGTCATGACTACAAGGACCAGCAACAGCTGGAGAAACCTGGACTTGGAGATATTCATCCTCCCAGACTTATATCCTGTTCCATATTACTTTTGTGGTGATAATGACTCTAGAATGAGGTCAGAAATGGGATAATAAGCAAACATAGATGAAGCATTAGTTAAGGAAAGTAGGTGAGGTAACATTTGAAATGGATTTTGGTGTTGGAACTGGGAGTCCCATATGGGGGACGCCTGAGGAAAACCAGGAACCCTAAAAAAGATAGACTACGCCTCTCTCATGTCTTAACCTATGTAGTAGATGTATGTAACAAAGGGTTTTCCGGTTACGAGTGTCCACGGACAAGTGTCTTAATCCCCTAAACAAGGTTCTGCTTAGATTCAGAAGTCGGTTGTTAGGGAAGTAAACAGGTTCTGCTTAGATTCAGAAGTCGGTTGTTAGGGAAGTGAACAGGTTCTGCTTAGATTCAGAAGTCGGTTGTTAGGGTTGTTAGGGAAGTAAACAAGGTTCTGCTTAGATTCAGAAGTCGGTTGTTAGGGAAGTGAACAGGTTCTGCTTAGATTCAGAAGTCGGTTGTTAGGGAAGTAAACAGGTTCTGCTTAGATTCAGAAGTCGGTTGTTAGGGAAGTAAACAAGGTTCTGCTTAGATTCAGAAGTCGGTTGTTAGGGAAGTGAACAGGTTCTGCTTAGATTCAGAAGTCGGTTGTTAGGGAAGTGAACAGGTTCTGCTTAGATTCAGAAGTCGGTTGTTAGGGAAGTAAACAGGTTCTGCTTAGATTCAGAAGTCGGTTGTTAGGGAAGTAAACAAGGTTCTGCTTAGATTCAGAAGTCGGTTGTTAGGGAAGTAAACAGGTTCTGCCTAGATTCAGAAGTCGGTTGTTAGGGAAGTAAACAGGTTCTGCTTAGATTCAGAAGTCGGTTGTTAGGGAAGTAAACAAGGTTCTGCTTAGATTCAGAAGTCGGTTGTTAGGGAAGTGAACAGGTTCTGCTTAGATTCAGAAGTCGGTTGTTAGGGAAGTAAACAGGTTCTGCCTAGATTCAGAAGTCGGTTGTTAGGGAAGTAAACAGGTTCTGCTTAGATTCAGAAGTCTGTTGTTAGGGAAGTGTCCGAAATGGAGAGCAAGCATTACTAGACCTTGTAAAGATCTCCAGTTGAAACCAGCTAGCCAGCTAACTAGCTACTTGCTTTTAGCCACAGCTAAGGTGTTTTCATCCAGAAC
The DNA here is from genome assembly GCF_964263955.1 of Coregonus lavaretus. NCBI lineage: Eukaryota > Metazoa > Chordata > Actinopteri > Salmoniformes > Salmonidae > Coregonus > Coregonus lavaretus. The sequence goes on along the minus strand of NW_028167097.1, from coordinate 244,198 downwards.
ATTGGATTTTTTTCCGCGGGATTAATTTTAATCACTGGACATTGATCACCGGATATTCGGCCAGTCTGCACAGCGCGTTATCGACCCAGAACATATCAGTTCTTCCGCGGAATCACTGATTCACTGGACCTTTAACTCCGGATTCATCGCCACCAGCTGGCTACAACAAAACGGACGCTGTGGTCTGGCTAATCAACCTGAGCTAGGCCCATCTCCCGGATATCTACCTCTCTATCAACTGGACGGGACCACATAGTATTGACGCGGAGCCCCGCCGATCCTACACGACTGGTCTACCGACGAAATCGTCTGATGTGGTTACGACGTTAACCACGAAGATTCCATCCATCTGCTAGCCCTGGCCCGCTAGCACACGCTAGCCGTGGCCTCTTACTAGCGCTTCACCACCGGACCTTATGATAACTCAGCTATACAGCTGATATCTGCTGGACTGTTCCTTTTTACGGTACTACATCCTGTTTATGTTTAGCCTCAGCCCAAACATGGTTAGTTTATTGTTGTTTCGGTTATTTCTAATTGTACTATATCACTGTAGACCCCCCAGCCTAGCTAAACATGCCTTAGTTAGCTCCTTTGTCCCTCCACCAATACACAAAGAAACCGACTCAATTGATGCCTCTAGAGATACTATCTCTTTCAGTGTTACCCAACGCTTAGGTTTACCTCCACTTTACTCATGTCCTTCCATATCCTTGTCTGTACATAATGCCCTGAATCTTTTCTACAATGCCCGGAGAACTGCCCCCTTTATTCTCTGTACCCAACGCACTAGAAGACCAGTTCTTAAAGCCTTTAGCCGTATCCTTATTCTAATCCTCCTCTGTTCCTCTGGTGATGTAGAGGCTAACCCAGGCCCTGCAGCCCTCAGTATCACTCCTACACCCCAGGAGCTATCATTTGTTGACTTCTGTAATCGCAAAAGTCTTGGTTTCTTGCACATAAATATCAGAAGTCTACTTCCTAAGTTTGAGTTATTCACTGCGTTAGCACACTCTGCCAACCCTGATGTTCTAGCAGTGTCTGAATCCTGGCTCAGGAAGGCCACCAAAAATTCTGAAATTTCCATCCCCAACTACAACATTTTCCGTCTAGATAGAACTGCCAAAGGGGGTGGAGTTGCAATCTACTGTAGAGATAGCCTGCAGAGCTCTATCATACTATCCAGGTCTGTGCCCAAACAGTTTGAGCTTCTACTTCTAAAAATCCACCTTTCCAGAAATAAGTCTCTCACTGTTGCCGCTTGCTACAGACCCCCCTCAGCCCCCAGCTGTGCCCTGGACACCATATGTGAACTGATTGCCCCCCATTTATCCTCTGAGTTTGTACTGCTTGGTGACCTAAATTGGGATATGCTTAATACCCCAGCCATCCTACAATCCAAGCTAGATGCCCTCAACCTCACGCAAATTATCAACGAACCTACCAGGTACAACCCTAAATCCTTAAACATAGGTACCCTCATAGATATCATCCTGACTAACATACCCTCTAAATACACCTCAGCTGTCTTCAACCAGGATCTCAGCGATCACTGCCTTATTGCCTGCGTCCGTAACGGGTCCGCGGTCAAACAACCACCCCTCATCACTGTCAAACGCTCCCTAAAACACTTTAGCGAGGAGGCCTTCCTAATTGACCTGGCCCAGGTATCCTGGATGGATATAGATCTCATTCCGTCAGTAGAGGATGCCTGGTTGTTCCTTAAAAGTAATTTCCTCTCAATCTTAAATAAACATGCCCCTTTCAAAAAATACAGAACTAAGAACCGATATAGCCCCTGGTTCTCCTCAGACTTGACTGCCCTTGACCAGCACAAAAACATCCTGTGGCGTACAGCATTAGCATCAAATAGCCCCCGCGATATGCAACTTTTCAGGGAAGTTAGGAACCAATATACACAAGCAGTCAGGAAAGCAAAGGCTAACTTTTTCAAACAGAAATTTGCATCCTGTAGCACTAACTCCAAAAAGTTTTGGGACACTGTAAAGTCCATGGAGAATAAGAGCACTTCCTCCCAGCTGCCCACTGCACTGAGGCTAGGAAACACTATCACCACCGATAAATCTACAATAATCGAGAATTTCAACAAGCATTTTGCTACAGCTGGCCATGCTTTCCATCTGGCTACCACTAACCCGGCCACCAACTCTGCACCCTCTGCTGCAACTTGCCCATGCCCACCCCGCTTCTCCTTCACACAAATTCAGACAGCTGATGTTTTGAAAGCGCTGCAAAATCTGGACCCCTACAAATCAGCTGGGCTAGACAATCTGGACCCTTTCTTCCTAAAACTAGCCGCCGAAATTGTCGCAACCGCTATTACTAGTCTGTTCAACCTCTCTTTCATAACGTCTGAGATCCCCAGAGATTGGAAAGCTGCCGCGGTCATCCCCCTCTTCAAAGGGGGTGACACTCTAGATCCAAACTGCTACAGACCTATATCCATCCTGCCCTGCCTTTCGAAAGTTTTCGAAAGCCAAGTTAATAAACAGATCATCGACCATTTCGAATACCACCGTACCTTCTCCGCTATGCAATCTGGTTTCCGAGCTGGTCACGGGTGCACTTCAGCCACGCTCAAGGTCCTAAACGATATTATAACCGCGATTGATAATAGACAGTACTGTGCAGCCGTCTTCATCGACCTGGCCAAGGCTTTCGACTCTGTCAACCACCGCATTCTTATTGGCAGACTAAATAGCCTTGGTTTCTCAAATGACTGCCTCGCCTGGTTCACCAACTACTTCTCAGATAGAGTTCAGTGTGTCAAATCGGAGGGCCTGTTGTCTGGACCTATGGCAGTCTCTATGGGGGTGCCACAGGGTTCAATTCTTGGGCCGACACTTTTCTCCGTGTATATCAATGATGTCGCTCTTGCTGCTGGTGACTCTCAGATCCACCTCTACGCAGACGACACCATTTTGTATACATCTGGCCCTTCATTGGACACTGTGTTAACAAACCTCCAAACGAGCTTCAATGCCATACAACAATCCTTCAGTAGCCTTCAACTGCTCTTAAACACTAGTAAAACTAAATGCATGCTTTTCAATCGAACGCTGCTAGCACCCGCCCACCCGACTAGAATCACCACTCTCGACGGATCTGACCTAGAGTATGTGGACAACTACAAATACCTAGGTGTCTGGTTAGACTGTAAACTCAACTTCCAGACTCACATAAAGAATCTCCAATCCAAAGTTAAATCTAGGATCGGCTTCCTATTTCGCAACAAAGCCTCCTTCACTCATGCTGCCAAACATGCCCTCGTAAAACTGACTATCCTACCGATCCTTGACTTCGGCGATGTCATTTATAAAATAGCCTCCAACACTCTACTCAGCAAATTGGATGTAGTCTATCACAGTGCCATCCGTTTTGTCTCCAAAGCCCCATACACTACCCACCACTGTGACCTGTACGCTCTTGTTGGCTGGTCCTCACTACATGTTCGTCGTCAAACCCACTGGCTCCAGGCCATCTATAAATCACTGCTAGGCAAATCCCCGCCTTATCTTAGCTCATTGGTCACCATAGCAGCACCCACCCGTAGTCTGCGCTCCAGCAGGTATATCTCACTGGTCATTCCCAAAGCCAACACCTCCTTTGGCCGCCATTCCTTCCAGTTCTCTGCTGCCAATGACTGGAACGAATTGCAAAAATCTCTGAAGCTGGAGACTCTTATCTCCCTCAATAACTTTAAGCATCAGTTGTCAGAGCACCTTACCGATCACTGCACCTGTACACAGCCCATCTGAAATTAGCCCACCCAACTACCTCATCCCTATATTGTTATTTAATTTGCTCTTTTGCACCCCATTATCTCTATTTGCACATAATCTCTTGCACATCTAGCATTCCAGTGTTAATACTATTGTAATTATTCTGCACTACAGCCTATTTATTGCCTTACCTCCATAACTTGCTACATTTGCACACACTGTATATATATTTTCTGTTGTATCTCTGACTTTATGTTTATTTTTTTTACCCCATATGTAACTCTGTGTTGTTTTTTGTTGCACTACTTTGCTTTGTCTTGGCCAGGTCACAGTTGTAAATGAGAACCTGTTCTCAACTGGTTTACCTGGTTAAATAAAGGTGAAATAAAAAAAAAAAAAAAAAAAAACATTAATAAATTATATTATGAGAAATAATATTAGAAATAATCCACTAGTTCATGTATTGCTTATACAATTGCAAGATAACTGTCTTAAATAGATATTATGGTTGAAACAGAGCTGCATTATTGTTGTGTATTTTTTATGTGTTTGGATACTGACACTTATATTTTATTTTGAGTAGAAACATTTATGTTGTTACCTTTGGAATTGGTAATGTTTGAAAGTATAACCTTAGTGCTTTATATCGTAAACATGGTTGTTCTTATGTTAGTCACTACATATCCCTGTATTCATATATTAGTCACTATATACATTTGTAAAGATGTGGGACCAATAAAGTCCCAGAGTGGGGATAAGATGGGAATTATTCAGTGGACCATACAGTAGTTACATCTCTTCAGACTCAGACTACAGATAAACATAGTTAATCACAACATTTTTTAAAAACATTTTAGTCATTTAGCAGACGCTCTTATCCAGAGCGACTTACAGGAGCAATTAGGGTTAAGTGCCTTGCTCAAGGGCACATTTACGTCATTTAGCAGACGCTCTTATCCAGAGCGACTCACAAATTGGTGCATTCACCCTATAGCCAGTGGGATAACCACTTTACAATTTTGGGGGGGGGGGGGGGGGGGGGTAGAAGGATTACTTTATCCTATCCCAGGTATTCCTTAAAGAGGTGGGGTTTCAAATGTCTCCGGAAGGTGGTGAGTGACTCCGCTGTCCTGGCGTCGTGAGGGAGCTTATTCCACCATTGGGATGCCAGAGCAGCGAACAGTTTTGACTGGGTTGAGCGGGAACTATGCTTCCGCAGAGGAAGGGGAGCCAGCAGGCCAGAGGTGGATGAACGCAATGCCCTCGTTTGGGTGTAGGGACTGATCAGAGCCCGAAGGTACAGAGGTGCCGTTCCCCTCACTGCTCCATAGGCAAGCACCATGGTCTTGTAACGGATGCGAGCTTCAACTGGAAGCCAGTGGAGTGTGCGGAGGAGGGGGGTGACGTGAGAGAACTTGGGAAGGTTGAACACCAGACGGGCTGCGGCATTCTGGATGAGTTGTAGGGGTTTAATGGCACAGGCAGGGAGGCCAGCCAACAGCGAGTTGCAGTAGTCCAGACGGGAGATGACAAGTGCCTGGATTAGGACCTGTGCCGCTTCCTGTGTAAGGCAGGGTCGTACTCTCCGAATGTTGTAGAGCATGAACCTGCAGGAGCGGGTCACCGCCTTGATGTTAGCGGAGAACGACAGGGTGTTGTCCAGGGTCACGCCAAGGCTCTTCGCACTCTGGGAGGAGGACACAACGGAGTTGTCAACCGTGATGACGAGATCATGGAACGGGCAGTCCTTCCCCGGGAGGAAGAGCAGCTCCGTCTTGCCAGGGTTCAGCTTGAGGTGGTGATCCGTCATCCATACTGATATGTCTGCCAGACATGCAGAGATGCGATTCGCCACCTGGTTATCAGAAGGGGGAAAGGAGAAGATTAGTTGTGTATCGTCAGCGTAGCAATGATAGGAGAGGCCATGTGAGGATATGACAGAGCCAAGTGACTTGGTGTATAGGGAGAAAAGGAGAGGGCCTAGAACTGAGCCCTGGGGGACACCAGTGGTGAGAGCATGTGGTGCGGAGACAGCTTCTCGCCACGCCACTTGGTAGGAGCGACCGGTCATGTAGGACGCAATCCAGGAGTGAGCCGCGCCGGAGATGCCCAGCTCGGAGAGGGTGGAGAGGAGGATCTGATGGTTCACAGTATCAAAGGCAGCAGACAGGTCTAGAAGGACAAGAGCAGAGGAGAGAGAGTTAGCTTTAGCAGTGCGGAGAGCCTCCGTGACACAGAGAAGAGCAGTCTCAGTTGAATGACCAGTCCTGAAACCTGACTGGTTTGGATCAAGAAGGTCATTCTGAGAGAGATAGCAAGAGAGTTGGCTAAAGACGGCACGCTCAATAGTTTTGGAAAGAAAAGAAAGAAGGGATACTGGTCTGTAGTTGTTGACATCAGTGGGATCGAGTGTTGGTTTTTTGAGAAGGGGAGCAACTCTCGCTCTCTTGAAGACGGAAGGGACATGGCCAGCGGTCAAGGATGAGTTGATCAGCGAGGTGAGGTAGGGGAGAAGGTCACCGGAGATGGTCTGGAGAAGAGAGGAGGGGATGGGGTCAAGCGGGCAGGTTGTTGGGCGGCCTGCAGTCACAAGTCGCAGGATTTTATCTGGAGAGAGAGGGGAGAAAGAAGTCAAAGCATAGGGTAGGGCAGTGTGAGTAGGACCAGCAGTGTCATTAGACTTAACAAACGAGGATCGGATGTCGTCAACCTTCTTTTCAAAGTGGTTGACGAAGTCATCCACAGAGAGAGAGGAGGGGGGGGGGGGGGGGGGGATTCAGCAGGGAGGAAAAAGTGGCAAAGAGCTTCCTAGGGTTAGAGGCAGATGCTTGGAATTTAGAGTGGTAGAAAGTGGCCTTAGCAGCAGAAACAGATGAAGAAAATGTAGAGAGGAGGGAGTGAAAAGATGCCAGGTCGGCGGGGAGTTTAGTTTTCTTCCATTTCCGCTCCGCTGCCCGGAGCTCTGTTCTGTGAGCTCGCAATGAGTCATCAAGCCACGGAGCTGGAGGGGAGGACCGAGCCGGCCGGGAGGATAGGGGACACAGAGAGTCAAAGGATGCAGAAAGGGAGGAGAGGAGGGTTGAGGAGGCAGAATCAGGAGATTGGAGGGAGAAGGATTGAGCAGAGGGAAGAGATGATAGGATGGAAGAGGAGAGAGTAGTGGGAGAGAGAGAGCGAAGGTTGCGGCGGCGCATTACCATCTGTGTAGGGGCAGAGTGAGTAGTGTGGGAGGAGAGCGAGAGAGAAAAGGAAACAAAGTAGTGGTCGGAGACATGGAGGGGAGTTGCAGTGAGATTAGTAGAAGAGCAGCATCTAGTAAAGATGAGGTCAAGCGTATTGCCTGCCTTGTGAGTAGGGGGGGACGTGAGAGGGTGAGGTCAAAAGAGGAGAGGAGTGGAAAGAAGGAGGCAGAGAGAAATGAGTCAAATGTGGACATAGGGAGGTTGAAATCCCCCAAAACTGTGAGGGGTGAGCCATCCTCAGGAAAGGAACTTATCAAGGCGTCAAGCTCATTGATGAACTCTCCAAGGGAACCTGGAGGGCGATAGATGACAAGGATATTAAGCTTAAATGGGCTAGTGACTGTGACAGCATGGAATTCAAATGAGGAGATAGACAGATGGGTTAGGGGAAAAATTGAGAATGTCCACTTGGGAGAGATGTGGATTCCTGTGCCACCACCCATCTGACCAGATGCTCTCGGGGTATGCGAGAACACATGGTCAGACGAGGAGAGAGCAGTAGGAGTAGCAGTGTTTTCAGTGGTAATCCATGTTTCCGTCAGCGCCAGGAAGTCGAGGGACTGGAGGTTAGCATAGGCTGGGATGAAGTCAGCTTTGTTGGCAGCAGAACGGCGGTTCCAGAGGCTGCCTGAGACCTGGAACTCCAGGTGTGGGGTGCGTGCAGGGACCACCAGGTTAGAGAGGCAGCAGCCACGCGGTGTGGGGCGTTTGTGTAGCCTGTGCAGAGAGGAGAGAACAGGGATAGGCAGAGGCATAGTTGACAGGCTGTAGCAAATGGCTACAATAATGCAGAGGAGATCGGAATGAAATGAACTAAACATCTGGGAGAGTAGAGAGCAGGGCCTCCCTCACCAAAAACTTCTACCTCAGAAACTATAATTGTTTCACTGAACCACCCGAACAAAAACTCTACCAACTTCCACCTTTAGAAATCAGAATTGTTGTGAACCACAGCGGTTCAATGTTTAAAGGAATAGACTCAACCCACTTTATTCAGCTAGCTAACTATGACACCATAGCTAACTAGCATGCTAGCATCCAATAACACACAGTTTAGCACCAACACTTGGTCACAACAAACCACCAATAGTGAGTTAACGCACTAAGCAGATAATTTGTGTCCGTGTCTAGTTCCTTTCATAACGCAGCAATAATTAAACGTTGGCTATGTAGCACAAATATATTGTATTTAGCTACTACAATACAGTTAGCTGGTCGTGTTGGCTAGCTAGCAATGGCCACTGTGTTGACTTTGTCTGAAGAACGGCTAGCTAGCTAGCTTCGTGCTACCCCCGGCACCGCCGAAAAACAATGTTAATGTGCTAGCTAGCCAACCCACAGTAACTACCCACAACAGCCCACGATGCCTAGCTATGACGCCATTGTTAACTAGCATGCTACCATCCAATAACACACAGTTTAGCACCAATACTTGGTTACAACAAACTACCAAGAGTGTGTTAACACACTAAACAGATAATTCATGTCCGTGTCTAGTTCCTTTCATAACGCAGCAAAAATTAAACGTTGGCTAGCTAGCACATTAACACTGGAAACAACTCTCCACCGTTGCACTAAACAGATAATTACCAATAAACGTTACCAGTAGCTACCCGCTAGCTAGCTAGCGTACCAAGAGTGTGTTAACACACTAAACAGATAATTCATGTCCGTGTCTAGTTCCTTTCATAACGCGGCAAAAATTAAACGTTGGCTAGCTAGCACATTAACATTGGAAACAACTCTCCACCGTTGCACTAAACAGATAATTACCAATAAACGTTACCAGTAGCAACCCGCTAGCTAGCTAGCCTCGTGCTTCGCCGGGCTCCTGCTAGAGAAAACAATACTTACCTACAATAATTACCTACGGAAACCTACAATAACTACCTAAATAAACTACCTAACTACCTAACTACAACTACCTACCTACGATCTAAATACATGGTTTAAGCTTTACTCAACACCATATGAGAAGCCAAGCTTACCTCCTGATAGAGAAAACACAACCTCTCCCGACGAAGCTCAACACCTATTCATGGCATCACTGCTCATTCCGTGACCAACACAGAGCTAAAAAAAGAGATGTTATTTTTTAAATTTGTATATATTGTAAAGTGGTTGTCCCAATAAGGTGAATGCATCAATTTGTAAGTCGCTCTGGATAAGAGCGTCTGCTAAATGACGAAAATGTAAATGTTAATCACAACATGACGAACACGGAGCCAGAGTTAAACATGGGTACATCTCTGTTGCTAGGCAAGAACTTAATTGGTTCCTCTCACTGGTGTAGTTACTGCCCTGCCTGGTATACAGTTGAAGTCGGAAGTTTACATACACCTTAGCCAAATACATTTAAACTCAGTTTCACAATTCCTGACATTTAATCCTAGTAAAAATTCCCTGTCTTAGGTCAGTTAGGATCACCACTTTATTTTAAGAATGTGAAATGTCAGAATAAAAGTAGAGAGAATGATTTATTTCAGCTTTTATTTCTTTCATCACATTCACAGTGGGTCAGAAGTTTACATACACTCAATTAGTATTTGGTAGCATTGCCTTTAAATTGTTTAACTTGGGTCAAACGTTTCGGGTAATCTTCCACAAGCTTCCCACAATAAGTAGGGTGAATTTTGGCCCATTCCTCCTGACAGAGCTGGTGTAACTGAGTCAGGTATGTAGGCCTCCTTGCTCACACACGCTTTTTCAGTTCTGCCCACACATTTTCTATAGGATTGAGGTCAGGGCTTTGTGATGGCCACTCCAATACCTTGACTTTGTTGTCCTTAAGCCATTTTGCCACAACTTTGGAACTATGCTTGGGGTCATTGTCCATTTGGAAGACCCATTTGCGACCAAGCTTTAACTTCCTGACTGATGTCATGAGATGTTGCTTCAATATATCCACATAATTTTCCTTCCTCATGATGCCATCTATTTTGTGAAGTGCACCAGTCCCTCCTGCAGCAAAGCACCCCCACAGCATGATGCTGCCACCCCCGTGCGTCACGGTTGGGATGGTGTTCTTCGGCTTGCAAGACCGCCTTGGCCATAACGATGGTTATTATGGCCAAACAGTTCTATTTTTGTTTCATCAGACCAGAGGACATTTCTCCAAAAAGTACGATCTTTGTCCCCATGTGCAGTTGCAAACCGTAGTCTGGCTTTTTTATGGCGGTTTTGGAGCAGTGGCTTCTTCCTTGCTGAGCGGCCTTTCAGGTTATGTCGATATAGGACTAATTTTACTGTGGATATACATACTTTTGTACCTGTTTCCTCCAGCATCTTCACAAGGTCCTTTGCTGTTGTTCTGGGATTGATTTGCACTTTATTGTAGGTTTCCGTCTCTAGGAGACAGAACGCGTCTCCTTCCTGAGTTGTATGACGGCTGCGTGGTCCCATGGTGTTTATACTTGCGTACTATTGTTTGTACAGATGAACGTGGTACCTTCAGGCGTTTGGAAATTGCTCCCAAGGATGAACCAGACTTGTGGAGGCCTACAATTTTTTTCTGAGGTCTTGGCAGATTTCTTTTGATTTTCCCACGATGTCAAGCAAAGAGGCACTGAGTTTGAAGGTAGGCCTTGAAATACATCCACAGGTACACCTCCAATTGACTCAAATTATGTCAAATAGCCTATCAGAAGCTTCTAAAGCCATGACATCATTTTCTGGAATTTTCCAAGCATTTTAAAGGCACAGTCAACTTAGTGTATGTAAACTTCTGACCCACTGGAATTGTGATACAGTGAATTATAAGTCAAATAATCTGTCTGTAAACAATTGTTGGAAAAATTACTTGTGTCATGCACAAAGTAGATGTCCTAACCGACATGCCAAAACTATAGTTTGTTAACAAGACATTTGTGGAGTGGTTGAAAAACGAGTTTTAATGACTCCAACGTGTAAGTGTCTGTAAACTTCCGACTTCTCTTTTCATCTGACCTGTCTTCGGGTCTAATTCCTCGCTCCTCTCTAATCCACGGCTGTCCTGCCTTATCAGTGACTGCAACCAGACTGCTGCACTTCGCCTCTCTCCTTAGGCATAGTCCTGGAACAGAGCCAGGGTTGAACAGAGTTCAGACTAAACCTGGTTAATCACAGCATGACGGGGGGCGTTTGGACTGGATGGTACAGAGGGAGGAGGCTTGTGTATGTTTGAGAAAATTGATTATGGACCTGCCATGTTTTAAGTATCGATTGATAGGTTTGGGAATCAATTAGGGGGTCAGAACGGAGCCAGGAAATGGCACTGTTATTTTTGCATGACAGGGCTTGGTCCCACCACTATTGTTTCCAGACACGGAAGTAGAAGGGAGGGAAGTCAGATACCGCCATTAAGGAAGTGGGCGGAGCGGTCAAGAGGTGAAAACTGGAGACAGTGGTGGAGGAACCAAAGAGGGAGGGATTAAGCTAAAATGTATGTAAATTGACTGTATAAACTGAGAGCTGAGAGGTGGAAGGGAGATGCTCTGCAGACCACCTCGGCTATATTGATTGTAATAAAGTCTATCTTAATTCTACAAAAGACTCTGAAAGTACTTTGTGTTTGACTGAGGACAAAGACAATTTTCTACAACATTAATAATTTGATTGTTCTCTTGCAATATTCTAACCTTAATGGTCCTCTGTAGCTCAATTGGTAGAGCAATGTTTGATCCCCGGGACCACCCATACGTAAAAATGTATGCACGCATGACTGTAAGTCGCTTTGGATAAAAGCGTCTGCTAAATGGCATATTATTATTATTATTATTAATATGCTTGTCCTTAACAGTGTTGATTTAAATAAGAGCGTTAGTTTGCTGTGCCCGTTACTAGTTTAGGCCACGCCCCTCCTGGTTGTATCTCTTCCATATTTCAGCGTTGGGTCGGGAGGGTGCTACCATTTTTGTTTCCGGCCGCCTCGGACCCAATCAAAATCAACTTGAAACCCTCGTCATTTTCATCTCCAGATCTGTTGCTTCCTCTAACCCCGGTCAATCTACGTTTTCTATGGCGGTTTAATTATATGGAAAGACTCAAATACACCATGGAAAACTACCTTGCCATGCAACTGAATCCACTTCTGAGCATTGTTACATTTGCTGCCGTTTTACAATGCTGGTTTTGTTTAAAATATAAAATAGTTTATCCGACAGACACCTTGACAGACTAGCCTTACCTTTGTGCTTTAAGTGAAAGGTGCGTTAACCAAGTCAAGTTACTGGACTAAAAGGAGGAGAATAGTGAGGGGAGATCAGAGGGACATGCAGGAGATTGGGGAGTTCAGAGGGACATTAAGGAGATTGGGGAGTTCAGAGGGACATGCAGGAGATTGGGGAGTTCAGAGGGACATGCAGGAGATTGGGGAGTTCAGAGGGACATGCAGGAGATTGGGGAGTTCAGAGGGACATGCAGGAGATTGGGGAGTTCAGAGGGACATGCAGGAGATTGGGGAGTTCAGAAGAACATGCTTGGCTGCTGCTATTCCACTGGGGGGGTGGGGGGGGGGGGGCTTCCTCTTCAAAGTGAAGTAATCATGGCATGGATCCAACAGGCCATCGGCAAACTGCAACCCTTGTGGCAACAGGAACAAACCAACAGGTTTGTAGATGCTGAGTGTGAAGCCCCCTTCTGACATTCCCTCAAGCACTGAAGACAGTTAGGACTCTAGGACACGATCGGCAGAGTTGGTTATTGACCACATTTTCCCTCACATTGCACTCTCGAAAATGATTGACAATTCTCTCCAAGGGTCATCCAGACCTGCCTAAAGACCCAAGAACCCTGCTGGGAAAAGAACAGACCTCTGGAGGTATATATATATCACCACTCTGGAATTGAGCATGGAATACTGGCCCAGAATTCCCAGACTTGCAGACATTTAAGTCAATTTCTATCCAAATCAACATTGATGGCACTCCCACTTTACAAAAGTTCAACTGCCCAGTTCTGGCCAATCCTTGGATGAATTTAGCAATAGGTGGATAATGTCCAGCAAAACAAACTCCCGTTTCTCATTGGCCTTTACTTTGGGAAGAAGAAGCCAAACAGTCTGGGTTTTTGAATCATTTTGTTGAGGATGCACAGCCACCGGAAAGGGAAGGAGTTTGAAGGGACACGGCTTCCTTTCAAGATGTCAGCGTTCATCTGTGACACCCCTGCTCAGGCAATTGGGGGAAAAATGTTAAGGGCCACAGTGGACGCTGTGGATGTGACAAGTGCACTCAAAAAGGGCTCTGCTACGAGAAGAGAATGACTTTCCCTCAAACAGATGCAACAATGAGGTCCCTGATGAACTCCCAAATGACAGCCATCGGTGTGGAGAAACAACACTTGCTTTGCTGTCTGTTGGTTTGGTGACACAGTTCCCACTGGATTACATCTGGTGACTAGGAGTGACAAGGAAGTTGTTGCATCTTTGGCTAAAAGGACGTCTGGCAACAAGATTGGCGCCCAGTGTGGTAAAGGAGACCTCCAAAGTACTCATGACCTTCAGACCCAAATGTTCCGTGCGAGTTCAACAGGAAGCAAAGATCCCATGGAGGAAGTTGAGCGCTGGAAAGCTACTGAATTCAGACAGTTCCTCATGTACACTGGGCCAGTCAGATTGAAAGGGCTTGTACCAACTCAAGTGTACAACACCTCCATGCTTCTTGCAGTTGGCATCACCATCCTGTTGAATGTGTCCCTCCAGATCAAGCTGCCCCACAGCCTCTTGGTTCTGTTTGTTGACCACTGCAGCAAACTTGATGGAAAAGAACAAGTGTCATACAACATGCATGGGATTGGTGCGCCGCTGCCAAGAATGTATTTATTTAATTTAACCCTTGTTTTACCAGTTAAGTTGACTGAGAACACATTCTCATTTACAGAAACGACCTGGGGAATTGTTACAAGGGAGTGGAGGAAGCCAAGAAATATAGTGCCCTTGACAACATCTCTTGTTTCCCATTTGAGAACTTCCTTGGGCAAATGGAGGGACTGCTTCGCAAGCCTGCCAACTGGAGCAGGTTGTTCATCAGCCCACCCACTGGAGCAGGTTGTTCATCAGCCCACCCACTGGAGCAGGTTGTTCATCAGCCCACCCACTGGAGCAGGTTGTTCATCAGCCCACCCACTGGAGCAGGTTGTTCATCAGCCCACCCACTGGAGCAGGTTGTTCATCAGCCCACCCACTGGAGCAGGTTGTTCATCAGCCCGCCCACTGGAGCAGGTTGTTCATCAGCCCACCCACTGGAGCAGGTTGTTCATCAGCCCACCCACTGGAGCAGGTTGTTCATCAGCCCACCCACTGGAGCAGGTTGTTCATCAGCCCACCCACTGGAGCAGGTTGTTCATCAGCCCACCCACTGGAGCAGGTTGTTCATCAGCCCACCCACTGGAGCAGGTTGTTCATCAGCCCACCCACTGGAGCAGGTTGTTCATCAGCCCACCCACTGGAGCAGGTTGTTCATCAGCCCACCCACTGGAGCAGGTTGTCCATCAGCCCACCCACTGGAGCAGGCTGTTGGTCGACTATCAGAGAAGAAACAACACCTCCAGTTCTCTGAGAGCACAACAGAGGACAGCAGTGACCAATCAGCATGAGCAGTTTTACTTTGGAGAATTTGCTGTGAAAAGGTCAGAGGGAGACAACTGTGTCCTGTTACAAAACCAAGACATTGCTGTTGTACTGTGGTCGTCAACGAAATGGGCAGCACTTTCGTCATCTACAAGAGCTTCAGGAACATGGTTGATTTCTTCACCTACCCTTTGCCAAGATAGGCATTTTTCACCTCTCTGGATTATCCGATAATCTTCGCTTCACCAACGCTACAAATGTGCTGAAGAAATACTATCTTCTTCCTTGCCAGGATGGATATGCTGGGTTTCCATTGAGCCACTCGTAGACATAGCATAGCCCTTGTTTGTTTCTGTTCGCCTCTCACAAGGTAAATATCTTAGGGTTTCACTGGGTATCGTGTGATTGTAAATGATTATTAGTTCATTGTAAGTCTTTACGCTTAGTTCTCCCTCTTTTCTCCTGCCTTTAGATCATGAAGCTTGCCGTAGTTCAGTTCCTGGATGAAAAGAAAGTCCACCACTCAGCCCCAGAAAGAAGAACAAAATAAACCATGTATCCATGGCAACACCTGGGAAAGAAGCTGCTTCAAGTTCATGAAGGGAGCAGGTCATCTGGCCTGATGTTATGTCTCTGATATACCCTCACTTTAACTGGTAGAGTAATTCACTCGCCTGATGTGAAAGTCAGTGTTTTGCAGGATAATGAATGACTCTACCTTTATTATTCACTGGTCTAGCCAATTGCGAGATGGCCCAGTTGGAACGTGCAAATATTGAGGTGCCAGTGGACGGTGGTGTTGATGTGTTGAACGCTTCTCTTCCAGATGCATCGCCAGTATCACCTTATCAGGAGCTTCTATCGAACTGTGAAAACAGGGCGGTGCCAGCGGATTTTAGAGCTGGTATGTAAAATAGATTTTTTAAATACTTCATTATATGCAAAGTTCCATTTCTGAACCATAATCAGCTTTCATGTTCAATTTCCAAATGTACTTATCAGTTTTCGTCTTCTTAGAACTATAACACGGGTGCCACTTACATTTACATCATTTAGCAGACGCTCTTATCCAGAGAGACTTACAGTTAGTGAGTCATTTAGCAGACGCTCTTATCCAGAGAGACTCACAGTTAGTGAGTCATTTAGCAGACGCTCTTATCCAGAGAGACTTACAGTTAGTGACTCATTTAGCAGACGCTCTTATCCAGAGAGACTTACAGTTAGTGAGTCATTTAGCAGAACGCTCTTATCCAGAGAGACTTACAGTAGTGAGTCATTTAGCAGAACGCTCTTATCCAGAGAGACTTACAGTAGTGAGTCATTTAGCAGAACGCTCTTATCCAGAGAGACTTACAGTAGTGAGTCATTTAGCAGAACGCTCTTATCCAGAGAGACTTACAGTTATTGAGTCATTTAGCAGACGCTCTTATCCAGAGAGACTTACAGTTAGTGAGTCATTTAGCAGAACGCTCTTATCCAGAGAGACTTACAGTTAGTGAGTCATTTAGCAGAACGCTCTTATCCAGAGAGACTTACAGTAGTGAGTCATTTAGCAGAACGCTCTTATCCAGAGAGACTTACAGTAGTGAGTCATTTAGCAGAACGCTCTTATCCAGAGAGACTTACAGTTAGTGAGTAATTTAGCAGACGCTCTTATCCAGAGAGACTTACAGTTAGTGAGTCATTTAGCAGAACGCTCTTATCCAGAGAGACTTACAGTAGTGAGTCATTTAGCAGAACGCTCTTATCCAGAGAGACTTACAGTAGTGAGTCATTTAGCAGAACGCTCTTATCCAGAGAGACTTACAGTAGTGAGTCATTTAGCAGAACGCTCTTATCCAGAGAGACTTACAGTAGTGAGTCATTTAGCAGAACGCTCTTATCCAGAGAGACTTACAGTAGTGAGTCATTTAGCAGAACGCTCTTATCCAGAGAGACTTACAGTTAGTGAGTCATTTAGCAGACGCTCTTATCCAGAGAGACTTACAGTAGTGAGTCATTTAGCAGAACGCTCTTATCCAGAGAGACTTACAGTAGTGAGTCATTTAGCAGAACGCTCTTATCCAGAGAGACTTACAGTAGTGAGTCATTTAGCAGAACGCTCTTATCCAGAGAGACTTACAGTTAGTGAGTAATTTAGCAGACGCTCTTATCCAGAGAGACTTACAGTAGTGAGTCATTTAGCAGAACGCTCTTATCCAGAGAGACTTACAGTTATTGAGTCATTTAGCAGACGCTCTTATCCAGAGAGACTTACAGTTAGTGAGTCATTTAGCAGAATGCTCTTATCCAGAGAGACTTACAGTAGTGAGTCATTTAGCAGAACGCTCTTATCCAGAGAGACTTACAGTAGTGAGTCATTTAGCAGAACGCTCTAATCCAGAGAGATTTACAGTTAGTGAGTCATTTAGCAGATGCTCTTATCCAGAGAGACTTACAGTTAGTTAGTGCATACATTTTCATACTGGCCCCCCATGGGAAACGAACCCACAACCCTGGCGTTGCAAGCGCCATGCTCTACCAACTGAGCTACAGGGAACACTTCAAGGGGCCAAGAGACCGAAGACAAAAATATAAAGGCAACATGCAACAATTAACGTTTTTTATGAGTTCCAGTTCATATGAGGAAATCAGTCAATTGAAATACATTCATTAGGTCCTAATCTATGGATTTAACATGACTGGGAATACAGATATGCATCTGTTGGTCAGAGATACTGTAAAAAAATAAAAATAATTAAGTAGGGGCGTGACTACCATTTGCCTCATGCTAGGCGACACATCTCCTGCTTATAGAGTTGATCAGGCTGTTGGTTGTGTCCTGTGTAATGTTGTCCCACTCCTCTTCAATGGCTGTGCAGAGTTAGTGGATATTGGTGGGAACTGGAACACCTTGTCGATCCAGAGCATCCCAAACATGCTCAATGGGTATGTCACCCATGTCATCTGGCGAGTATGCAGGCCATGGAAGAACTGGGACATTTTCAGCTCATGGTATCTCTGTGCGTTCAAATTGCCATCGATAAAATGCAATTGTGTTTGTTGTCCATAGCTTATGCCCGCCCATACCATAACCCCACCGCCACCATGGGGCACTATGTTCACAATGATGACCGCTCGCAAACATGACGCCATATTCGTGGTCTGTGGTTGTGAGGCCGGTTGAACGTACGGCCAAATTCTCTAAAACGATGTTGGAGGCGGCTTATGGTAGAGCAATGAACATTAAATTCTCTGGTAACAGCTCTGGTGGACATTCCTGCAGTCAGCATGCCAATTGCACACTCCTTCAAAACTTGAGACATCTGTGGCATTGTGTTATGTGACAAAACTGCACATTTTAAAGTGGCCTTTTATTGTCCCCAGCACAAGGTGCACCTGTGTAATGATCATACTGTTTAATCGGCTTCTTGATATGCCACACCTGTCAAGTGGATGGATTATCTTGGCAAAGGAGAAATGTTCACTGACAGGGATATAAACAAAAATGTTGTGCGTATGAAAAATTTATTTTTTCAGGCTCATGAAATCAAAACTTTAAATGTTGCATTTACATTGCATTCGAAAAGTATTCAGACCCCTTGACTTTTTCCAAATTTTGTTACATTACAGCCTTATTCTAAAATGGATTAAATTGTTTTTTCCCCTCATCAACCTACACACAATACACCATAATACATTTCATAAGTATTCAGACCCTTTACTCAGTACTTTTTTAAAGCACCTTTGGCAGTGATTACAGCCTCGAGTCTTCTTGGGTATGACACTTCAAGCTTGGCACATCTGTATTTGGGGATTTTCTCCCATTTGTCTCTGCAGATCCTCTCAAGCTCTGTCAGGTTGGATGGGGAGCTTCACTGCACAGCTATTTTCAGGTCTCTCCAGAGATGTTAGATCGGATTCAAGTCCGGGCTCTGACTGGGCCACTCAAGGACATTCAGAGACACTCCTGCATTGTCTTGGCTGTGTGCTTAGGGTTGTTGTCCTGTTTGAAGGCGAACCTTCGCCCCAGTCTGAGGTCCTGAGCACTCTGAAGCAGATTTTCATCAAGGATCTCTCTGTACTTTGCTCCGATCATCTTTCCTTCGATGCTGACTAGTCTTCCAGTCCCTGCCGCTGAAAAACATCTCCACAGCATGATGCTGCCACCACCATGCTTCACCGTAGGGATGGTGCCAGGTTTCCTCCGGACGTGACACTTGGCATTCAGGCCAAAGAGTTCTATCTTGGTTTCATCAGACCATAGAATCTTGTTTCTCATGGTCTGAGAATCCTTTAGGTGCCTTTTGGCAAACTCCAAGTGGGCTGTCATGTGCCTTTTACTGAGGAGTGGATTCCCTCTGGCCAATCTACCATAGAGGCCTGATTGGTGGAGTGCTACAGAGATGGTTGTCGTTCTGGAAGGTTCTCCCATCTCCACAGAGGAACTCTGGAGCTCTGTCAGAGTGACCACCGGGTTCTTGGTCACCTCCCTGACCAAGGACCTTCTCCCCCGATTGCTCAGTTTGGCCATGTGGCCAGCTCTAGGAAGAGTATTGGTGGTTCCAAACTTATTCATTTAAGAATGATGGAGGCCACTGTGTTCTTGGGGACCTTCAATGCTGCAGAAATGTTTTGGTACCCTTCCCCAGACCTGTGCCTCGACACAATCCTGTCTCTGAGCTCTACAGACAATTCCTTCGACCTCATGGTTTGGTCTTTGCTCTGACGTGCACTGTCAACTGTGGGACCTTATATAGACAGGTGTGTGCGCCTTTCCAAATCATGTCCAATCATTTTAATTTACCCCAGGTGGACTCCAATTCAAGTTGTTGAAACATCTCAAGGATGATCAATGGAAAGTGGGTGGGGTCATCCGCTAACTGACTAATAATGATCTCCTGCAGTAGAAATACCCTTTAAAACACTTCTCTTAATATGAGAAGTAAGAAGCTGTGTGTCTAATAGGAAGAGAGGTGAACTTGGTCACCCTTGTCTGATACCCCACATTAATTCAAACCTTGTGGTCCTCTGTAGCTCAGTTGGTAGAGCATGGCGCTTGCAACGCCAGGGTTGTGGGTTCGTTTCCCACGGGGGGGACAGTATGAAAATGTATGCACTCACTAACTGTAAGTCGCTCTGGATAAGAGCGTCTGCTAAAATGACTAAAATGTATCGAAGGCTTTATAAAATCCCAAAAGAGAATAAAACTCTCATCAGAGACCAAATCTGAGTAATCTATGATATTTAATAACAGTGTGACATTATTCTAGATGTGTCTATTTCTCATCAACCCTGACCGGGACTCATCTATAACGGCATCCAAAACCAGAGCTATTAGCTTAGAATCGTTATTTAAAAGACAAAATGGACGCCAATTATCAATGAGTAACAAGTATTTTTTTTAGGTTAGAGTAATTAAACCTTTCGTTAGAGGGGCTAGCATACAAACTGTAGCACAGACTAGATCAATATGATGTTGAGAAATAGTGCATTGTGGGTAGTTTAGAAGATATTGGAAATAAGTTAATAAATACGTAATAACCCCAAAAACATAACAATGTTTGTACTTATAGGTAACCAGATTATGACTACAACTACGTTATTACGTCTTTAAAACGCCACTGTGTTGTTACATTGGTGAGTAAAAACTCATGCTTCCTACCCTTTAACTTTTTGTCTGAAAATAAAATCTACATTTTACTCAACTTCGTTACCCACTCCAGTCAGCAGATGGCGATGTGGGACTTTAAGGCTATGCTGCTAGTGTGACGTATAATCTAGTGGACGGGACGCTTCTTTCAACAGCAGCAACAGTTAGTCAGACACCTCGGTAGCTTGCTAGACAAAATAGCCGAACCAATAAAGCTCTTTAGACGCTTTCGTGTATATTAGCCACTGTGTTTTAAACCCACTTCTGTCGTCTAGTTAGTTATCCCATTTAATTTCATATTTACGGTGTTGTTGTTATTGGTCAGCTAGCTGGCTGGTTAAGTTAGCACTAGCCTAGCTAGCTAACATCCCCGACCATGAGCTCACTAAGCTACTCTCCTCCTGCTAAAGAAGAGGAGGTCTGCTGGACGGAGAAAGAAGCTCTAGTGAAAGAGGAGGAGGAGGAGGAGGATGTTACAATACAAAAACAAGTAGAGGGTGAGGCTGTTACCGTGAAAGAAGAAGAGAAAGACGTGTTCAGAGTGAAAGAGGAAGAGGATGTTACAGTGAAAGAAGAGGAGGCTCCCGTTTTTGGAGTGAAAGAGGAGGAGGAGGAGATGACTGTCACATCGAAAAAGGAGGAGGAAGAAGAGGAGGAAACTGGATATCTGGTTCCGGTTTCCCAAAGGCACCTTAAGGCATCCAATGGTTCTAATGATGAACTTAGCAGTAAGATGGTTTTGGGAAACCGAGCCCTGATTAACACTAGTAAGTACTGTCTTAAAAACAGAGGCACAAACTCTGCAGTTGTTGAACTGATGTGTGGTGTTAAAGGGGGAATCTGCAGTTGCTACATCCATATTTGGACTTTTATATTATTTATATATATCCATTGATTCTTGAAGAATATAACACATGCCTCATGAGCTTAGTTCAACTGTCGTACCCCATCAGATCCAAAAATAAGCTTTTTCTACTCCAATGTTTAGAAACAATGTAAATGTAAACCAACACTGTATCGCCTCAACATGGTTAAAACTATAATGGTGATATCATGGATGGTCAGTCCTTGCATCCATAGGTCTGTGTATGATTTTGATAGTAGTTACATTTCTCCAGTCCCATCCTCATCTTATTACCAAAACAGTGGTGGAATGACAGCTTTGTTATTGTTTGAACTGCAGATTGGTTGATTGATTGATGTGTGGCTTTTTTTAAAGGGGCAACCTAGGTTTTAAACAGCAGCAAAATTGGGGGCTGGAGAAATGTAACCACTCTCAAATTCATAGAGAAAGTTATTATAGCAACCTTAACTCAAAACCTAGCGACCTCATCAAGAAGTTCAGACATCTTGGTATAACAGTTATAAGGTGTTGGCTTGACAGTCTCTGGACCCAGGTTTGAGTCCAACTCAGGGCTACCCCCTGAATTCACTACACTATGAATACAAGGACTGGCCATCCATAAGGTCAAAATCACAGTTTTAACCTGGTTTTGAAGATAAACAGTGTTTGTTTACAAACAGTGGCGTTATACAAGCTTATGTTTTGGTTTTTGATGGGGAAATACATTTGAGGCATTTATAAGTTATATTCTTCAAGAATCAATGGTTATACAGTATATGGGTCTTTCTATAACTGCCAGTGAGGATTTCCTTGCATTTATGGCAGTGTAGTTCCCTTAACGGTCAGTCAACTTTGGTAAAACATACTATGGTGAGTCACACTCTCGCGACTTCGAGGCTATATACAGGGGGTACCGGTACCGAGGTAATGTGCTGGGGTACAGGTTAGTCCAGGTAATAATGAGGCTATATACACAGGGTACTGGTACCGAGGTAATGGGCTGGGGGCTATATACAGGGGGTACTGGTACCGAGGTAATGGGCTGGGGTCTATATACAGGGGGTACCGGTACCGAGGTAATGGGCTGGGGTACAGGTTAGTCCAGGTAATAATGAGGCTATATACAGGGGGTACCGGTACCGAGGTAATGTGCTGGGGTACAGGTTAGTCCAGGTAATAATGAGGCTATATACAGGGGGTACTGGTACCGAGGTAATGGGCTGGGGGCTATATAAAGGGGTACCGGTACCGAGGTAATGGGCTGGGGTACAGGTTAGTCCAGGTAATAATGAGGCTATATACAGGGGGTACCGGTACCGAGGTAATGGGCTGGGGTACAGGTTAGTCCAGTTAATAATGAGGCTATATACAGGGGGTACCGGTACCGAGGTAATGGGCTGGGGTACAGGTTAGTCCAGGTAATAATGAGGCTATATACAGGGGGTACCGGTACCGAGGTAATGGGCTGGGGTACAGGTTAGTCCAGTTAATAATGAGGCTATATACAGGGGGTACCGGTACCGAGGTAATGGGCTGGGGTACAGGTTAGTTCAGGTAATTTGTACATGTCGGTAGGGGTAAAGTGACTGTGCTTAGATGATAAACAGCGAGTAGCAGCAGTGTAAAAACAAAGGAGGGAGGGGATTAATTGTTCAGCAGTCTTATGGCTTGGGGGTAGAAGCTGTTAAGGAGCCTTTTGGTCCTAGACTTGGCGCTCCGGTACCGCTTGCTGTGCGGTAGCAGAGAGAACAGTCTATGACTTGGGTGACTGGAGTCTTTGACGATTTTCCTCTGACATGCCTAGTATCTAGGTCCTGGATGGCAGGAAGCTTGACCCCAGTGATGTAAAAAACAAACAAAATATAACTATTGTAAAATAGATTGTGTCCGTAAAATGTATATAGAATGTATAAGTTGGAAATAGAAGCCTAAGTGTTGTTGTTCATTAGTTTGCTGCAATTAGGGGAGAGGTGGTAGGGTTAGTGGAAAATAATACATTTACATTTAAGTCATTTAGCAGACGCTCTTATCCAGAGCGACTTACAGGAGCAATTAGGGTTAAGTGCCTTGCTTAAGGGCACATCGACAGATTTTTCACCTAGTCGGCTCGGGGATTAGAACCAGCGACCTTTCGGTTACTGGCACACCGCTCTTAACCACTAAGCTACCTGCCGCCATAATAAAGGAAAATATATTTTTAAAAGATATATATATATATGTCTGTGTATATTTATATGTGTATATTTACATTTGAGTCATTTAGCAGACGCTCTTATCCAGAGCGACTTACAGTTAGTGTACACTATGTACACTACCAGTCAAAAGTTTGGACACACCTACTCATTCAAGGGTTTTTCTTTATTTTTTACTATTTTCTACATTGTAGAATAATAGTGAAGACATCAAAACTATGAAATAACACATATGGAATCATGTAGTAACCAAAAAAGTGTTAAACAAATCAAAATATATTTTTTATTTGAGATTCTGTAAAGTAGCCACCCTTTGCCTTGATGGCAGCTTTGCACTCTTGGCATTCTCTCAACCAGCTTCATGAGGTAGTCAACTGGAATTGTCAAGGGGTGCTGAAGGTGGGTGTGGTGCAGGAATCAAGCGCAGGACGCAGAAGCTAAGTCCAAAAGACTTTAGTGAGTTATTCACGTAGTACACGAGAACAATAAGCCCGGAGGCGAAATAACGGCACACACAGGCGTCAAACAAACGGCGCACTAACATGTGCGAAAACCTCTCCAAACACGGAGGGAAGAATACGTAGCTCAGAACACCAAACAGAGGAGCAATCACACACAACACCATACACACACAACGAGAACTAAATAGGACACTAATGAGGACTAACTAGACACAGGTGTACAACATCAAGACAAAACCAAACGAACATGAAACATAGATCGGTGGCAGCTAGTACTCCGGGGACGACGACCGCCGAAACCTGCCCGAACAAGGAGGAGGAGCAGCCTCGGCCGAAACCGTGACAGTACCCCCCCCCTTGACGCGCGGCTCCAGCCGTGCGCCGACCCCGGCCTCGGGGACGACCAGGAGGACGCGGAGCAGGGCGCGCGGGATGGTCCCGGTGGAACTCCGACAGGAGAGATGGGTCTAGGATGTCCCTCCGCGGCACCCAGCACCGCTCCTCCGGGCCGTACCCCTCCCACTCCACGAGATACTGGAGACCCCCCATCCGGCGTCTCGAGTCCAAGATGGACCGAACGGTGTACGCCGGATCCCCCTCGATGTCCAGTGGGGGCGGAGGAGTCTCTCCTATCTCACCTTCCTGGAGTGGACCAGCTACCACCGGCCTGAGAAGAGACACATGGAACGAGGGGTTAATATTCTTGTATTCAACAGGCAGATGTAACCTATAACACACCTCGTTCAATCTTCTCAGGACTTTAAAAGGCCCCACAAACCGCCGACCCAGCTTCCGGCAGGGCAGGCGGAAGGGTAGGTTTCTGGTAGAGAGCCAGACTCGATCTCCGGGTGCGTACACCGGCCCCTCACTGCGGTGGAGATCGGCGCTCGCCTTGTGACAACGGATGGCCCGCTGCAGGTGGACGTGTGCAGCGTTCCACATCTCCTCCGAGCGCCTTATCCAATCATCCACCGCAGGGGCCTCGATCTGGCTCTGCTGCCAAGGTGCCAGAACCGGCTGGTAACCTAATACACATTGGAAGTGGGTTAGGTTGGTAGAGGAGTGGCGGAGAGAGTTCTGGGCCATCTCGGCCCAGGGAATGTACCGAGCCCACTCCTCAGGCCGGTCCTGGCAATACGACCTCAGAAACCTACCCACATCCTGGTTGACTCGTTCTACCTGCCCATTACTCTCCGGGTGGTACCCTGAGGTAAGGCTCACCGAGACCCCAAACGCTCCATGAACGCTCTCCATACACGGGAGGTAAACTGGGGGCCTCGATCAGACACTATATCCTCGGGTACCCCGTAATGCCGGAAGACGTGGGTAAATAGGGCCTCTGCGGTTTGTAGGGCAGTAGGAAGACCCGACATAGGGAGAAGACGACAGGCCTTAGAGAACCGGTCCACAACGACCAGGATGGTGGTATTCCCCTGAGAGAGGGGAAGGTCTGTCACAAAATCCACCGAGAGGTGGGACCATGGTCGTTGTGGAACGGGCAGGGGTTGTAACTTACCCCTGGGCAGGTGTCTGGGCGCCTTACACTGGGCGCACACCGAGCAGGAGGAGACATAAACCCTCACATCCCTGGCTAACGTGGGCCACCAGTATTTAGTGCTAAGACAATGCACTGTCCGGCCAATACCCGGATGTCCAGAGGAGGGTGACGTGTGAGCCCAGTAAATGAGTCGATCCCGAATCTCGAGCGGAACGTACTTCCGATAACCCAAAAAGGAGACCGACTCCTGGAAAAACAGACATTTCTCTGCCTTGACATATAGGTCGTGCTCCAACAGCCTCCTCAATACACGACGCACCAGGGCTATATGCTCGGCTCGGGTAGACGAGTACACTAGAATGTCATCAATGTACACGACCACCCCTTGCCCCTGCATATCCCGGAAAATGTCATCTACGAAGGATTGGAAGACTGATGGAGCATTCATCAACCCATATGGCATGACGAGATACTCGAAATGACATGACGTGGTACTAAACGCTGTTTTCCATTCGTCGCCCTCCCTAATGCGCACCAAGTTATACGCGCTCCTGAGATCCAGTTTTGTGAAAAACCACGCTCCATGCAATGACTCCGTCATGGTCGCAATCAGAGGGAGTGGATAACTGTATTTCACAGTAATCTGATTGAGACCACGGTAATCGATGCACGGGCGCAACCCTCCATCTTTTTTCTTCACAAAATAGAAGCTCGAGGAGGCGGGAGAAGTGGAGGGCCGTATGTATCCCTGTCTCAAGGATTCGGCTATGTACGTTTCCATAACTTTTCTCTCCTCTTGAGACAAAGGATACACGTGGCTCCGTGGGAGCGCTGCTCCTGCCTGGAGATCAATCGCACAATCCCCCTGTCTATGAGGAGGCAACTGCGTCGCCCTAGCTTTACTAAACACGAGAGCTAAATCCCCATATTCAGGCGGAATGTGCAGTGCGGGCACTTGGTTTGGACTTTCCACCGAAGTCGCCCCTACGGAAACACCCAGCCAACGCCCCTCACACTGAGCAGACCACCCATTGAGAGCCCTCTGTTGCCACGAAATAGCAGGGTTATGGGTGCTTAACCAGGGAATTCCCAGCACCACCGGGTACGCAGGAGAGTCGATCAGATACAACTGTATAGTCTCTTCATGACCCCCCTGCGCACACATCCTAAGTGGCGCTGTGACTTCCCTAATCAACCCCGACCCCAACAGGTAGGAGAGGGATCCCTAAATCTAAACAAAACTTCTGATCAACAAAATTCCCAGCTGCGCCTGAATCTACTAGCGCCTTATGCTGGGAATGAGGTGCAACCTGTGGAGAAAAAAAAAACTGGTATACAAAAGTGCGCAACAGAGAGCTCTGGGTAAGTGGGGCGTCTACTCACCTGGGAGGGCTCCCCAGTGCGTGGCCTGTTGTCTCCTCCCTCGGGGAACCCTCCCCAGCACCTGGCCGCAGTGTGCCCTCCACGACCGCACTTGGTGCAGGGGACAGGCCCCCTCGGGCTTCTCCTCCTCCTCTCTCTAGCCCCAGCACCCCCGAGCTCCATAGGGCTCGGCTCGGAGGTGCCGGAGGGTGGAATGGACGGACCCCACTCGGGACGTCCACGGGTGGCCAGCAGGGTGTCCAGACGGATGGACATATCGACCAACTGGTCGAAAGTGAAATTGGTATCCCTGCAGGCCAACTCACGTTGAACGTCCTCCCGTAGGCTACATCGAAAATGGTCGATGAGTGCCCGTTCATTCCACCCTGCGTCTGCCGCTAGAGTCCGGAACTCCAGCGCGAACGCCTGTGCGCTCCTCCTCCCCTGTCTCAGGTGGACTAGACGCTCCCCCGCCGCTTTGCCCTCTGGTGGATGGTCGAACACGGCCTTGAAGCGACGGGAGAACTCGGCGTAGGAGATGGTGGTGGCGTCCATCCTCCTCCACTCGGCGTTGGCCCATTCCAACGCCTTGCCCGTGAGACAGGAGATGAGGGCGGAAACGCTCTCGTGTCCCGAGGGCACCGGGTGTACAGTGGCCAGGTAGAGCTCCACCTGCAGGAGGAACCCCTGACACCCGGCAGCTGTTCCGTCATACGCCCTCGGGAGCGAGAGCCGAATCCCACTGGGTTCCGGACCTGGCACTGGTGGACCGGCCGATGGGGGTGGCAGGGTAGGTGGAGGTGTGGGTACCCCTCTGGACTCCCATCGGTGCAGGGTGTTGATGACGTCCTGTAGAGCGGTCCCCAGTTGTCGTATCTGGTCATCCTGGCCGTGGACATGCTCCTCCAACGACTCAGGCGTGATTGTTGCTCCTGCTGATTCCATTATAAATGGTGTGTGATTCTGTCAAGGGGTGCTGAAGGTGGGTGTGGTGCAGGAATCAAGCGCAGGACGCAGAAGCTAAGTCCAAAAGACTTTAGTGAGTTATTCACGTAGTACACGGGAACAATAAGCCCGAAGTCGAAATCACGGCGCACACAGGCGTCAAACAAACGGCGCACTAACATGTGCGAAAACCTCTCCAAACACGGAGGGAAGAATACGTAGCTCAGAACACCAAACAGAGGAGCAATCACACACAACACCAAAACACACAACGAGAACTAAATAGAACACTAATGAGGACTAACTAGACACAGGTGTACAACATCAAGACAAAACCAAACGAACATGAAACATAGATCGGTGGCAGCTAGTACTCCGGGGACGACGACCACCGAAACCTGCCCGAACAAGGAGGAGGAGCAGCCTCGGCCGAAACCGTGACAGGAATGCATTTCAATTAACAGGTGTGCCTTAAGTTAATTTGTGGAATTAATTTCCTTCTTAATACATTTGAGCCAATCAGTTGTGTTGTGACAAGGTAGGGTTGGTATACAGAAGATAGCCCTATTTGGTGAAAGACCAAGTCCATATTATGGCAAGAACAGCTCAAATAAGCAAAGAGAAACGACAGTCCATCATTACTTTAAGACATGAAGGTCAGACAATACGGAACATTTCAAGAACATTGAAAGTTTCTTCAAGTGCAGTCGCAAAAACCATCAAGCGCCATGATGAAACTGGCTCTCATGAGGACCGCCACAGGAATGGAAGACCCAGAGTTAGCTCTGCTGCAGAGGATAAGTTCATTAGAGTTACCAGCCTCAGAAATTGCTGCCCAAATAAAGACTTCACAGATTTCAAGTCACAGACGTATCTCAACATCAACTGTTCAGAGGGGACTGGGTAAATCAGGCCTTCATGGTTGAATTGCTGCAAAGAAACAACTACTAAAGGACACCAATAATAAGAAGAGATCTGCTTGGGCCAAGAAACACGAGCAATGGACATTAGACCGGTGGAAATTGAGATTTTTGGTTCCAACCGCCATGTCTTTGTGCGACGCGATGTGGGTGAACGGATGATCTCCGCGTGTGTAGTTCCTACCGTGAAGCATGGAGGAGGAGGTGTGGTGATGGTGACACTGTCTGTGATTTATTTAGAATTCAAGGCACACTTATCCAGCATGGCTACCACAGCATTCTGCAGTGATACGCCATCCCATCTGGTTTGGGCTTAGTGGGACTATCATTTTGCTTTTCAACAGGACAATGACCCAACACTCCTCCAGGCTGTGTAAGGGCTATTTTACCAAGAAGGAGAGTGATGGAGTGCTGCATCAGATGACCTGGCCTCCACAATCCCTCGACCTCACCCCAATTGAGATAGTTTGGGATGAGTTGAACCGCAGAGTGAAGGAAAAGCAGCCAACAAGTGCTCAGCATATGTGGGAACTCCTTCAAGACTGTTGGAAAAGCATTCCAGATGAAGCTGCTTGAGAGAATGCCAAGTGTGCAAAGTTGTCATCAAGGCAAACGGTGGCTACTTTGAAGAATCTAAAATCTAAAATATTTTGATTAGTTTAACACTATTTTGGTTACTACATGATTCCATATGTGTTATTTCATAGTTTTGATGTCTTCACTATTGTTCTACAATGTAGAAAATAGTAAAAATAAAGAACAACCCTTGAATGAGTAGTTGTGTCCAAACTTTTGACTGGTACTGTATGTTATTGTTAGATGAAGTTATGGGCCAATTTGGCATACACTTAGTGTGTAAAGGTAGCCAAAGAGCATTTTACTGAATTAGTGGTGAATTAGTGAATAGCGACACAGAGCTTAATGTGAGTTTCCTTGAGTAACACTCCCGATCTTGCTCTGATAATGTGTGGTAATGTTCAGAATACATTGTGAAATCTTCGCTCACCATTGTTCCTCCATGCAGATATACTACATCCATAACTAGAGGTTATTAGCATGGAGGAGTTCAGATATACTACATCCATAACTAGAGGTTATTAGCATGGAGGAGTTCAGATATACTACATCCATAACTAGAGGTTATTAGCATGGAGGAGTTCAGATATACTACATCCATAACTAGAGGTTATTAGCATGGAGGAGTTCAGATATACTACATCCATAACTAGAGGTTATTAGCATGGAGGAGTTCAGATATACTACATCCATAACTAGAGGTTATTAGCATGGAGGAGTTCAGATATACTACATCCATAACTAGAGGTTATTAGCATGGAGGAGTTCAGATATACTACATCCATAACTAGAGGTTATTAGCATGGAGGAGTTCAGATATACTACATCCATAACTAGAGGTTATTAGCATGGAGGAGTTCAGATATACTACATCCATATCTAGAGGTTATTAGCATGGAGGTGTTTCTGCAGCCAAATTGTGTTGCATAGCAACAAACAGCAAACACAGAAAGGGTCCTATATTGGAGAGTAAAAGTCGTCTGGCACTCTGCTTAGGATTTCAACAACTAATAACTTATTTCTAGCCTAGAATCATCGATGTTACTACTAATGTGAAAAAATGACAAAATATGACTTGTTGCTCACTTGACCTTCTTAAGACGATTGTCAAATCATGGGCATTACCTTTTAGCTTAAATAAACAATGGATTTCTGCGGTTGTGGTTCTTTAACAATCTGTCTGACTTTGTTGTTCACACAGGAGAGAGACGTGACTATCGTGGATCTTCTGGGGAACCTCAACAACATCATGATGCTGACGAGGCAGAGAAGAGTCTCTCCAGATCAGAACACCTCAAGAAACACCAGCAGAGACCCACAGGGAAGAAATCTCACTGCTGCTCTGACTGTGGGAAGAGTTGCAAATCTTCATCAAAACTTAAAATACACCAGCGAGTACACACAGCAGAGAAACCTCATCAATGTTTTGACTGTGGGAAGAGTTACTCAAGATCAGATTCACTAAAAGTACACCTGAGAACACACACTGGAGAGAAACCTCACTGCTGTGTCGACTGTGGGAAGCGATTCACCTGTTCAGCAGACTTTAAAATACATAGAAGAATTCACACTGGAGAGAAACCTTTCAGCTGCTCTGACTGTGGGAAGAAGTTTACAAAATCATATACATTACAATCACACCAGAGAATTCACACTGGAGAGAAATCTTATGGGTGTGATCAATGTGGGAAGAGTTTTACTCAGCCAAGCAGCCTGAAATCACACCAGAGAATACACACAGGAGAGAAACCTTATAGCTGTACTCAATGTGGGAAGAGTTTTACTCATTCAAGCAGCCTGACTATACACCAGAGAACACACACAGGAGAGAAACCTTATAGCTGTGATCAATGTGGGAAGAGTTTTGTTGAATCTGGAGCTCTGACTATACACCAGAGAACACACACAGGAGAGAAACCTTACCACTGCTCTGACTGTGGAAATAGTTTTGGTAGTTCAAGACATTTAAAATCACACCGGAAAACACACACAGGCGAGAAACCTTATAGCTGTAATCAATGTGACAAGAGTTTTACTCAGTCAAGCAACCTGATAGTACATCAGAGAACACACACAGGAGTGAAACCTTATAGCTGTAATCAATGTGACAAGAGTTTTACTAATTCAAGGTGCCTGATAGTACATCAGAGAACACACACAGGAGTGAAACCTTATAGCTGTGATCAATGTGGGAAGAGTTTTACTACATCTAGCAGTCTGACTATACACCAGAGAACACACACAGGAGAGAAACCTTACCACTGCTCTGACTGTGGAAAGAGTTTTGGTAGTTCAAGACATTTAAAATCACACCGGAAAACACACACAGGCGAGAAACCTTATAGCTGTAATCAATGTGACAAGAGTTTTACTCAGTCAAGCAACCTGATAGTACATCAGAGAACACACACAGGAGTGAAACCTTATAGCTGTAATCAATGTGACAAGAGTTTTACTAATTCAAGGTGCCTGATAGAACATCAGAGAACACACACAGGAGTGAAACCTTATAGCTGTGATCAATGTGGGAAGAGTTTTACTACATCTAGTAGTCTGACTATACACCAGAGAACACACACAGGAGTGAAACCTTATAGCTGTAATCAATGTGACAAGAGTTTTACTCATTCAAGCAGCCTGACTATACACCAGAGAACACACACAGGAGTGAAACCTTATAGCTGTGATCAATGTGGGAAGAGTTTTACTACATCTAGCCATCTGACTATACACCAGAGAACACACACAGGAGAGAAACCTTACCACTGCTCTGACTGTGGAAAGAGTTTTGGTAGTTCAATACATTTAAAATCACACCGGAAAACACACACAGGTGAGAAACCTTATAGCTGTGAACAATGTGACAAGAGATATACTGATAAAAGATATCTGATCAAACATCAGAAAATACATACATGAAGGAGTTGTTTCATGATATCAATGAAATAATGTCACAATGTAGAATGTTTTAACATTGTAGTAGGAGTATTTTAATTAATAATGTCACAATGTAGAACTCTAGTCGTTTGCCCCCTGTTCTATTGATTTCTGCGTGATATGGATATCAGAGGGAAAATATCTGTACTTTGCTCCGTTCATCTTTCCCTCAATCCTGACTGGTCTGCCAGTCCCTGCCACTGAAAACATCCCCAAAGCATGATGCTGTTGCCACCACCATGCTTCACCGTAGGGATGGTGCCAGGTTTCCTCCAGAGGTGACGCTTGGCATTCAGGCCAAAGAGTTCAATCTTGGATTCATCAGACCAGAGAATCTTGTTTCTCATGGTCTTAGATTCCTTTAGGTGCCTTTTGGCAAACTCCAAGTGGGCTGTCATGGGCCTTTTACTGAGGAGTGGCTTCCGTCTGGCCACTCTACCATAAAGGCCTGATTGGTGGAGTGCTGCAGAGATGGTTGACCTTCTAGAAGGTTCTCCCATCTCCACAGAGGAACTCTGGCGCTCTGTCAGAGTGACCATCGGGTTCTTGGTCACCTCCCTGACCAAGGCCCTTCTCGCCCGATTGCTCAGTTTGGCCGGACGGCCAACTCTATGAAGAGTCTTGGTGGTTCCAAACTTCTTCCATTTAAGAATGTTGGATGCCACTGTGTTCTTGGGTATCTTCAATGCTGGAGAAATGTTTTGGTGCCCTTCCCCAGATCTGTGCCTCGACACAATCCTGTCTCGGAGCTCTACGGACAATTCCTTCGACCTCATGGCTTGATTTTTGCTCTGACATGCATTGTCAACTGTGGGACCTTACATAGGCAGGTGTGTGCCTTTCCAAATCATGTCCAATCAATTGAATTTACCACTGGTGGACTCCAATCAAGTTTTAGAAACATCTCAAATATGATCAATGGAAACAGGATGCACCTGAGCTAAATTTTGAGTCTCATAGCAAAGGGTCTGAATACTCATTTAAATAAGGTATTTCTGTTTTTAATTTTTAATGAATTTGCAAAACAAATCTAAAAACCTTATTTTGCTTTGTCATAATGGGTTATTGTGTGTAGATTGATGAGGAAAACAATGTATTTAATCAATTTTACAATAAGGCTGTAACGCAACAAAATGTGGAAAAAGTCAAGGGGTCTGAATACTTTCTGAATGCTCTGTATATGCTATTGGTTTACTGTTAGAATTGGTTGTAGGACTACAACAATACTGTTAAAGCAACAATGTATAGACCTAGAACATGCATGGCCAACCTTACTGCTAGAGATCTAGCTACTGGGTGGGCAGGTTTCTGTTCCAGCCCCTGATTATTTGGATTAGACACTATTCATTCAACTATTAATTCTCTTCTTTTGGAGTTAGATGAATGTCTTAACCCGCAAAACCATTTACATAGGCGTTCTTTGTATGATATGAAATAAAGTGTTGATTCTTTGAATGAGGTATAGTGTCTTTTTTTGGTCCTTGAACATTCCCTGTTTGTCTGTTTTATTTGGTTGTTACTCGCTCTAATTTTGTCTGATGATATTGATGTTCAGCTGCAGATGATGTCTGATCATTGGTGCAACAATCCCTGTATGGCTGACCTAGGATGAAACCCCTTTCCACAACAGCACTTCATACCCAAAAAGCAGCAGCCATTATCCTACCAAAACCCTGATCTTGGTTGGGCAGGACAACAGTAGTGTAGGTCTCAGGGTGGGTGACATCACCACAAGATGGCTACTAGGGCTTTCTCACTTTGTCTTTCCTTGATTCGCATCCTGTCTCCTCACCTGTATTGGATCAACTGTATTGGAGGAGAAGGTACAAGGTCCCTCCCCTCTGACCTTCTTCTCCAATGGGTTTTAGAAGGAATCGAGGAGAGGAATCGAGGAAGAATGATTTGAGAAAGAGCCTAGAACTCACCTGTCAACTAGCTTTCCACAATGAGAGCAGTGGTATGTCTTCTCCTCCTGTGTGAGAGCAGTGGTATGTCTTCTCCTCCTGTGTGAGAGCAGTGGTATGTCTTCTCCTCCTGTGTGAGAGCAGTGGTATGTCTTCTCCTCCTGTGTGAGAGCAGTGGTATGTCTTCTCCTCCTGTGTATTAGTATGTTGGTAGGGATAGTCTTGTGTGTGTGTCCTCTCATGCTCTTTCAGGTTCCCTGACTGGGTACATCGTGTAGTGTAGCCTTTATGTCTACTAAACCACTGGCCGTGTTGGAGAGCATCAAATCCATGCTGCATTGTGGGTAAATGGTGACTGGCTGACTGATTTATGAATAATAATGAGTAGTTATTTATGATGCCAGGTGATTTAATATACTAAATACCCAATACTAAACCAATCAGGTGATTTAATATACTAAATACCCAATACTAAACCAATCAGGTGATTTAATGTACTAAATACCCAATACTAAACCAATCAGGTGATTTAATATACTAAATACCCAATACTAAACCAATCAGGTGATTTAAGATACTAAATACCCAATACTAAACCAATCAGGTGATTTAATATACTAAATACCCAATACTAAACCAATCAGGTGATTTAATATACTAAATACCCAATACTAAACCAATCAGGTGATTTAATATACTAAATGTGTGACGTAAAATCTAGTGGACGGGACGCTTCTTTCAACAGCAGCAACAGTTAGTCAGACACCTCGGTAGCTTGCTAGCCAAAATAGCCCAACCAATAAAGCTCTTTAGACGCTTTCGTGTATATTAGCCACTGTGTTTTAAACCCACTTCTGTCGTCCTGTTAGTTATCCCATTTAATTTCATATTTACGGTGTTGTTGTTATTGGTCAGCTATCTGGCTGGTTAAGTTAGCATTAGCCTAGCTAGCTAACATCCCCGACCATGAGCTCACTAAGCTACTCTCCTCCTGCTAAAGAAGAGGAGGTCTGCTGGACGGAGAAAGAAGCTCTAGTGAAAGAAGAGGAGGAAGAGGAGGATGTTACAATACAAAAACAAGTAGAGGGTGAGGCTGTTACCGTGAAAGAAGAAGAGAAAGACGTTACAGTGAAGGAAGAGGAAGACGCGTTCAGAGTGAAAGAGGAGGAGGATGTTACAGTGAAAGAAGAGGAAGACGCGTTCAGAGTGAAAGAGGAGGAAGATGTTACAGTGAAAGAAGAGGAAGACGCGTTCAGAGTGAAAGAAGAGGAGGCTCCCGTTTTTGGAGTGAAAGAGGAGACGGAGGAGATGACTGTCACATCGAAAAAGGAGGAGGAAGAAGAGGAGGAAACTGGATATCTGGTTCCGGTTTCCCAAAGGCATCTTAAGGCATCCAATGATGAACTTAGCAGTAAGATGGTTTTGAGAAACCGGGCCCTGATTAACACTAGTAAGTACTGTCTTAAAAACAGTGGCACAAACTCTGCAGTTGTTGAACTGATGTGTGGTGTTAAAGGGGGAATCTGCAGTTGCTACATCCATATTTGGACTTTTAAATTATTTATATATAGCCATTGATTCTTGAAGAATATAACACATGCCTCATGAGCTTAGTTCAACTGTCGTACTCCGATCAGAAACCCAAATAAGCTTTTTTTACTCCAATGTTTAGAAACAATGTAAATGTAAACCAACACTGTATAGCCTCAAAGTTAAAACTATAATGGTGATGTCATGGATGGTCAGTCCTTGCATCCATAGGTTTCAAATCAAATCAAATTTTATTGGCCACATGCGCCGAATACAACAGGTGCAGACATTACAGTGAAATGCTTACTTACAGCCCTTAACCAACAGTGCATTTATTTTTAATAAAAAGTAAAATAAAACAACAACAAAAAAAGTGTTGAGAAAAAAAGAGCAGAAGTCAAATAAAATAACAGTAGGGAGGCTATATATACAGGGGGGTACCGGTGCAAATAGTATGGGTAGCCATGATTAGCTGTTTAGGAGTCTTATGGCTTGGGGGTAGAAGCTGTTGAGAAGTCTTTTGGACCTAGACTTGGCACTCCGGTACCGCTTGCCGTGCGGTAGCAGAGAGAACCGTCTATGACTAGGGTGGCTGGAGTCATTGACAATTTTGAGGGCCTTCCTCTGACACCGGTCCTGGATGGCAGGAAGCTTGGCCCCAGTGATGTACTGGGCCATACGCACTACCCTCTGTAGTGCCTTGCGGTCGGAGGCCAAGCAGTTGCCATACCAGGCGGTGATGCAACCAGTCAGGATGCTCTCGATGGTGCAGCTGTAGAATGTTTTGAGGATCTGAGGACCCAGGCCAAATCTTTTCAGTCTCCTGAGGGGGAATAGGCTTTGTCGTGCCCTCTTCATGACTGTCTTGGTGTGTTTGGACCATGATAGTTCGTTGGTGATGTGGACACCAAGGAACTTGAAGCTCTCAACCTGTTCCACTACAGCCCCGTCGATGAGAATGGGGGCGTGCTCAGTCCTCTTTTTTTTTCCTGTAGTCCACAATCTCCTTTGTATTGGTCACGTTGAGGGAGAGGTTGTTATCCTGGCACCACACGGCCAGGTCTCTGACCTCCTCCCTATAGGCTGTCTCATCGTTGTCGGTGATCAGGCCTACCACTGTTGTGTCGTCTGCAAACTTAATGATGGTGTTGGAGTCGTGCCTGGCCATGCAGTCATGGGTGAACAGGGAGTACAGGGGGGGACTGAGCACGCACCCCTGAGGGGCCCCCGTGTTGAGGATCAGTGTGGCAGATGTGTTGTTACCTACCCTTACCTACCCTAGGTGTGTCTATGATTTTGAGAGTAGTTACATTTCTCCAGTCCCATCCATCATCTTATTACCAAAACAGTGGTGGAATGACAGCTTTGTTATTGTTTGAACTGCAGATTGGTTGATTGATTGATGAGTGGCTTTTTTAAAAGGGACAACCTAGGTTTTTAAACAGCAACAAAATGGCTGCCCTGAGACTTGGTTTGGTAAACAGCTGAGGGATGGGGGCTGGAGAAATGTAATCACTCTCAAATTCATAGAGAAAGCTATTGTAGCAACCGTAACCCAAAACCTAGCGACCTCGTCAAGAAGTTCAGACATCTTTGCGTAACGGTTATGAGGTGTTGTCTTGACTACTAGTATGCGTTTGTACTTGCCTTTAACCAAAGCCAGTGTGAAATCGTTACAGCTTTGAAGTTCACAAGCAATGTTATTCAATTCAAAATGTTTGGTAGATATTTCCACTCTGTAGGGCAAGGATGAATGTCTGATTTGAAAACGTTAATGAGGCTAATAGGATTTTGAAAGTCGTGTAGTGTCCACCCGGCGTAAGATGCTCAAGGCACGTCAAAGGTCTGACTGGACAGAGATGCTGGGGGAAATGGTCACAACGGGGGACTAGTGGGTGTGTGTTTCAGGGGAAGGGGGTGGATCTGATCTCCATCAACTAGGACTTGACAATGGTTAATCAAATCTCCCCGTTTCTGCCATTTTTTACTCAATTTTGCATTGCCTTCTCCTACAGCTGCAACTGTATATGCATTTGTAAATCAAGTCCTTTCTTGAGTTGGGCTCTGGGATGGAACAACTGTTGAGCATCTGAGTTTATGGTTGTTTGTGGGGGAAAGGGGTTGATTGTTAATGAGTGTGTGTGTGTGTGTGTGTGTGTGTGTGTGTGTGTGTGTGTGTGTGTGTATCCCACAACTGTTGCTAGGGATATATGGAGGCTTAAATATCCTGATCTAGTGAGATATATACGTGGCGGAGACTCAATCAAGCTAGTCTACCAAACCTTTTTTGATATACTCAGAGGACCGTTATTAGCATATTTTAACCACTCCTATATAAATGGTAGATGATCGGACACTCAACAAGAAGGTCTGATTTCATTATTACTGAAACAGGACACAAGTAGTAAATATAAAGGTCCATTAAAATAATTTGAGGCCTTTTACACTTCAGTGTTGTGATGCAAAAAAATAATGTATGCACGCATGACTGTAAGTCGCTTTGGATAAAAGCGTCTGCTAAATGGCATATTAAAATATTAAATATATTATATTATGCAAAAATTCTAGCAAAATGCTTAGCGCATATAATTAAAAAGGTATTGTCGGCTATTATTCATCCTAATCAGACAGGTTTTTTACATGGACGATACATTGGAGATAATATAAGACAAGTACTGGAAACAATAGAAGACTCTGAAAAATCAGGGAAACCAGCCCTGGTATTCATAGGTGACTTTGAAAAGGCCTTTGATAAAGTACGACTGGAGTTTATATATAAATGCCCGGAATATTTCAATTTTGGAGAATCTCTTATAAAATGGGTCAAAATCATGTATAGTAAGCCTAGGTGTAAAATAGTCAATAATGGTTACTTCTCAGAAAGTATTAAACTGTCAAGAGGAGTAAAACAAGGTTGTCCATTATCGGCATATTTATTTATTATGCCCATTGAAATGTTAGCTGTTAAAATCAGATCCAACAATAATATTAAGGGATTAGAAATCCAGGGCTTAAAAACAACGGTGTCATTGTACGCTGATGATTTTAATGTTTTCTTTAAAAAATCCACAAATTAGGATCAATCCACAGCCTCATAGAGGATCTAGACACTTTTTCTAACCAAATTATGATAAGTGTACTTATATTACGTATTGGATCACTAAAAAATACAACTTTTACATTACCTTGTAGTTTAGCAATAAAATGGTAAAAAATTATATGAGCAAAAAATATTCAATTTTATTTGGAATGGCAAGACAGACAAAATTAAAAAGGGCCTATTTATATAATGAATTTGAATTCATAGGGCAGAAATGATTAAATATTAAAGCATTAGACCTCTCACTAAAGGCGTCAGTCATACAAAAGTTATACTTAAATCCGAACTGGTTCTCTAGCAGATTAGTAAGAATGTCTCACCCTATGTTCAAGAATGGCCTTTTTCCCTTTATTCAGAAAAAGGCCATTATTTGAAAAACGAAATCATCTCCAAAATATAGTTATTTTTAAAACAAGCCATAGAAAGTTGGTTGCAATTTCAGTTTAATCTACCAGAAAGGACTGAACAAATAATACAACAAATATTGTGGTAAATCTCAAATATACTAATTGATAAAAAAAACGGTATTTTTCGATAAAATGTGTAAAAAGCTATAATCTTTGTAAATGACATCATAAATAGGACTGGTGGAGTTACAGTGAGTGAAAAAAGTATTTGATCCCCTGCTGATTTTGTACGTTTGCCCACTGACAAAGACTTGATCAGTCTATCATTTTAATGGTAGGTTTATTTGAACAGTGAGAGACAGAATAACAACAACAAAAATCCAGAAGAACGCATGTCAAAAATGTTATAGATTGATTTACATTTTAATGAAGGAAATAAGTATTTGACCCCTCTGCAAAACATGACTTAGTACTTGGTGGCAAAACCCTTGTTGGCAATCACAGAGGTCAGACGTTTCTTATAGTTGGACACCAGGTTTGCACACATATCAGGAGTGATTTTGTTCCACTCCTCTTTGCAGATCTTCTCCAAGTCATTAAGGTTTCGAGGCTGACGTTTGGCAACTCGAACCTTCAGCTCCCTACACAGATTTTCTATGGGATTAAGGTCTGGAGACTGGCTAGGCCACTCCAGGACCTTAATGTGCTTCTTCTTGAGTCACTCCTTTGTTGCCTTGGCCGTGTGTTTTGGGTCATTGTCATGCTGGAATACCCATCCACGACCCATTTTCAATGCCCTGGCTGAGGGAAGGAGGTTCTCACCCAAGATTTGACGGTACATGGCCCCGTCCATCGTCCCTTTGATGCGGTGAAGTTGTCCTGTCCCCTTAGTAGAAAAACACCCCCAAAGCATAATGTTTCCACCTCCATGTTTGACGGTGGGGATGGTGTTCTTGGGGTCATAGGCAGCATTCCTCCTCCTCCAAACACGGCGAGTTGAGTTGATGCCAAAGAGCTCGATTTTGGTCTCATCTGACCACAACACTTTCACCCAGTTCTCCTCTGAATCATTCAGATGTTCTTTGGCAAACTTCAGACCGCCCTGTATATGTGCTTTCTTGAGCAGGGGGACCTTGCGGGCGCTGCAGGATTTCAGTCCTTCACGGCATAGTGTGTTACCAATTGTTTTCTTGGTGACTATGGTCCCAGCTGCCTTGAGATCATTGACAAGATCCTCCCGTGTAGTTCTGGGCTGATTCCTCACCGTTCTTTGTCAGTGGGCAAACGTACAAAATCAGCAGGGGATCAAATATTTTTTTCCCTCACTGTATGTCACACATGCAGCTAACAAAAATATATGGAAATGTCTGCTCTACCCACAATTACAACCAACTAATTGCAGCATTACCGCAAAAATGGAAGGGGGATAAAGTTAGGAACTTGTCTGTCGGCCCTGCATTAAAGACTTAAATTGGTTAAAGAAAATGTTGATAAAAAAATTTTTGACCGGTTTCAAGGACATAACAATTGACAGCTGTGCCGTATAGATGCAAAATAGTTGGGAAGACATTTTCCATTCCATGGCACATGGTGTATGAACTGACATGCAAAACCACGCCGGATTCAAAACGTAGAATTGTTAAATTTAAATTATTATATACAATTCTTGCAACCAATAGAATGTTATACAGTGGTCTGTAATTTTTATCATAGGTACACTTCAACTGTGAGAGACGGAATCTAAAACAAAAATCCAGAAAATCACATTGTATGATTTTTAAGTAATTAATTTGCTTTTTATTGCATGACATAAGTATTTGATACATCAGAAAAGCAGAACTTAATATTTGGTACAGAAACCTTTGTTTGCAATTACAGAGATCATACGTTTCCTGTAGGTCTTGACCAGGTTTGCACACACTGCAGCAGGGATTTTGGCCCACTCCTCCATACAGACCTTCTCCAGATCCTTCAGGTTTCGGGGCTGTCGCTGGGCAATACGGACTTTCAGCTCCCTCCAAAGATTTTCTATTGGGTTTAGGTCTAGAGACTGGCTAGGCCACTCCAGGACCTTGAGATGCTTCTTACGGAGCCACTCCTTAGTTTCCCTGGCTGTGTGTTTCGGGTCGTTGTCATGCTGGAAGACCCAGCCACGACCCATCTTCAATGCTCTTACTGAGGGAAGGAGGTTGTTGGCCAAGATCTCGCGATACATGGCCCCTTCCATGCTCCCCTCAATACGGTGCAGTCGTTCTGTCCCCTTTGCAGAAAAGCATCCCCAAAGAATGATTTTTCCACCTCCATGCTTCACGGTTGGGATGATGTTCTTGGGGTTGTACTCATCCTTCTTCTTCCTCCAAACACGGCGAGTGGAATTTAGACCAAAAAGCTATATTTTTGTCTCATCAGACCACATGACCTTCTCCCATTCCTCCTCTGGATCATCCAGATGGTCATTGGCAAACTTCAGACGGGCCTGGACATGCGCTGGCTTGAGCAGGGGGACCTTGCGTGCGCTGCAGGATTTTAATCCATGACGGCGTAGTGTGTTACTAATGGTTTTCTTTGAGACTGTGGTCCCAGCTCTCTTCAGGTCATTGACCAGGTCCTGCCGTGTAGTTCATTAAATGTCCAGCCCCAAAGGGGTTAATTTGTTCAACCAAAGTTCCTCAGAGGATCTGATGATATAGGCCCTAGGTCTAGATATTGTTTTTGTCTTTGGGTTTTAGGTTTTCCCTAATTGTAATCTACTACCTTTAGTACTTGAAGTTAATAAAATATTTAATAGCTACGGTAGACAATGTAATACTGTTAATAGTTTGTATTTTGAATGCAGCTCTTGTTAGCTTGAATGCTAATGCTCATTAACAGGCTGGTAGCAAAGCTAGCCAAAGAGCATTTTACTGGTTGAAGTTGAACTGTTTTTTAAAGTATAAAGCAGTTGATTTGAGACGATGGCACAAACATTATATTAAACAGGACGTTCAAACGAGCCTTACAATTATAATCCAAAAGTAGTGGGAAATGCAATCATAAGCAACCTGTAAATGGAGGCTATTTTTGCTGGCAGACTACGAGAACTCCCCTGAGTTTTCCCCCACGGTGGTGAAATTGGCAGCCTACCAGAACTCCCCTGAGTTTTCCCCCACGGTGGTGAAATTGGCAGCCTACCAGAAC
This sequence comes from Coregonus lavaretus, assembly GCF_964263955.1. NCBI lineage: Eukaryota > Metazoa > Chordata > Actinopteri > Salmoniformes > Salmonidae > Coregonus > Coregonus lavaretus. Next base: position 202,242 of record NW_028167097.1, on the reverse strand, counting down.
TCCCCTGAGTTTTCCCCCACGATGGTGAAATTGGCAGCCTACGAGAACTCCCCTGAGTTTTCCCCCACGGTGGTGAAATTGGCAGCCTACGAGAACTCCCCTGAGTTTTCCCCCACGGTGGTGAAATTGGCAGCCTACCAGAACTCCCCTGAGTTTTCCCCCACGATGGTGAAATTAGCAGCCTACCAGAACTCCCCTGAGTTTTCCCCCACGGTGGTGAAATTGGCAGCCTACCAGAACTCCCCTGAGTTTTCCCCCACGGTGGTGAAATTGGCAGCCTACCAGAACTCCCCTGAGTTTTCCCCCACGGTGGTGAAATTGGCAGCCTACCAGAACTCCCCTGAGTTTTCCCCCACGGTGGTGAAATTGGCAGCCTACCAGAACTCCCCTGAGTTTTCCCCCACGGTGGTGAAATTGGCAGCCTACGAGAACTCCCCTGAGTTTTCCCCCACGGTGGTGAAATTGGCAGCCTACCAGAACTCCCCTGAGTTTTCCCCCACGGTGGTGAAATTGTGAATAGCGACACAGATCTTATCTTATTCTATTACAGCATATTGGATGACTGTCATTCATATTCCATTCACCCAGTTCAATGTAACATTGATAGGTTTAGGCTACTGCATGATACTGGAATTTTCCCTATACCCATCATGAGGTTGCTACAACCTAGCCTATGAATCAAAGTTTACAACGTAGGTGCACACAGGTCGAGAGACAAATGTTGATGACAGACAGCGACACATTCAATTCCGCTTTGCCCACTCTGGCCTGCAGCTAGCTGATCTAGGGTGTAATCATTAGTCCAACAGTTGCAAAACGAGAGTTTCTATTGGGACAAATTCAGATATGTTTATCCCCGTTCCGTTCCGTTTGCTTCCGTTTAAGAAATGTTTTTCAACAGAATCTGCGGAATGAATACACCCCTGATCACACCCAAATGGACAGGAACCTACCGGACGTTACTTGACCGTAGCCGTGACCCCAGTAAGGACAAGCCTGTTGGATTTCTGTTTTCTTTTGTTCGATACGCCGGGAAACAGCTTAGCTGTCCGGTAGCAGAGACCTGTGTAGAAAGGCTAAAAAATTAGCTAGATTTTGGTTTGGTTTTATTGTTACCGCTGTGTTAAGCGCTGTGGTGCTTTCTGTTTCGTTCCCTGAATATAAGTCCTGTGTCGTTTCCCTGGAGAAAGGTCCATTTAGGTCTATTCTTGTTACTCCACTCTCTGTTTAACACTCTCTCACACTCGTCAGTTGCTGGCAGCCTCTGAGAACTCCCCTGAGTTTTCCCCCATGGTTGGGAAATTGTGAATAGCGACACGGACCTTAATGCTGCAATTTTTGCAATCACAGAAATGGGCCTATATTGGTGATCAAAAGTCGTCTGGCAAAGTGCTTAGGGTTTCAGAAACTTTAATAACTCATTTCTAGCCTAGAATCATTCACTATACTAGTGAAAAAATAAGACAGAATATGGCTGTTGTTGCTCACTTGATGTCTTATTAAGACAATTGTCAAATCAGTTTGTAAAAGCATTTAAACATGAATTACAGACGTACATTGTTGTACAACATCATGGACATCACCTTTTAGCTCAAATAAACAGTGGATTTCTGCTGTTGTGGGACTTTAACCATCTGTCTGACTTTGTTGTTCACACAGGAGAGAGACGTGACTATTGTGGATCCTCTGGGGAGCCTCAACAACATCATGAAGCTGACAAGGCAGAGAAGAGTCTTTCCACATCAGAACATCTCAAGAAACACCAGCGGAAACCCACAGGGAAGAAATCTCACCACTGCTCTGACTGTGGGAAGAGTTACTCAAGCTCAGATTCACTAAAAGTACACACGAGAATTCACACTGGAGAGAAACCTTATAGCTGTGATCAATGTGGGAAGAGTTTTACTACATCTAGCCAGCTGACTATACACCAGAGAAAACACACTGGAGAGAAACCTTACCACTGCTCTGACTGTGGGAAGAAATGCAGCTCTTTAGCAACCCTTAAAATACATCAGAGAATCCATACAGGAGAGAAATCTTACCACTGCTCTGACTGTGGGAAGAGTTTTTGTTCATCAGGACAGTTAAAATCACACCACATAACACACACAGGAGAGAAACCTTACAGCTGTTATCAATGTGGGAAGAGTTTTAGTCACTCAAGCAGCCTGGTAGTACATCAGAGGGTCCATACAGGAGCGAAGCCTTATAGCTGTAATCAATGTGGAAAGCGGTTTTTTACAACCAGCTGTCTTACTATACACAAGAGAACACACACAGGAGAGAAACCTTACCACTGCTCTTACTGTGGAAAGAGTTTTGTTTCGTCAGGATATTTAAAATCACACCAGACAACGCACACAGGAGAGAAATCTTATAGCTGTAACCAATGTGGGAATAGTTTTGTTACATCTGGAAGCCTGAAAACACACCAAAGAACACACACAGGAGAGAAGCCTTTTAGCTGTAATCAATGTGGGAAGCGTTTTGTTACATCTAGCCAGCTGACTACACACCAGAGAACACACACAGGAGAGAAACCTTATAGCTGTGATCAATGTGGGAAGAGTTTTACTACATCTAGCCAGCTGACTATACACCAGAGAACACACACAGGAGAGAAACCTTACCACTGCTCTGACTGTGGAAATAGTTTTGTTTCATCAGGGTGTTTACAATCACACCAGAGAACACACACACAATCTCATAGCTGTGATCAATGTGACAAGAGATACTCTGATAAAAGATGTCTGATTAAACGTCAGACAATTCATACATGAAGGAGTTGTTCCATGATATCAATGAAATAATGTCACAATGTAGAATGTTTTAACATTGTAGAAGGAGTATTTTAATGAATAATTTTAATGAATAATGTCACGATTTAGAATGTATGCAACACTTCAAAATGTAGCTAGATGTTTTCTACAAATGTTCCTCTACACATTATTCCCAGATTCCGTGTGGTTTTTTGAGCTGTTAGTTTTAACAGGACCAGCAACCTCATCTCCCCCCTCCCCAATTGATTTCAACGTGATATCGATGAGTGATGACAAATAAGTATTGAATTTGTCTTTGTTTTGGGGACCCCTGAATTTAAATGCATCACTTAAAATGTAGCTGACTGTATTCTGCAGGTTGTCCTCCAACCAGTGAGGTAAAAGATATCTCCCATTTATTTCCATGTGACTTTTTAGTTAGTTTCAACAGCACGTACAACCTGATTTAATCGATATCAGTGATTTATTGCCACAAAACAACATTGTTGTTTTAAGATGCTTGTTTTAAAAAATACAAGTAATATGATTATTGAACACAATAAAACAGTTTTTTGAAATTAGGCTACCCCACCTAGCAAAATGTTGTTGAAAAGATGTTGAAAAGAAGACTATACCCGACATCCAATCTGCATTTGGTTGAAAGTGAAAGTTGAACACATGTATTTTTCTTGCAGCCTTGGCATTCAGGCCATAGAGTCTTGGTCACCTCCCTGACCAAGGCCCTTCTCCCCCGATTGCTCTAGTTTGGCCGGACGGCCATCTCTAGGAAGCGTCTTGGTGGTTCCAAACTTCTTCCATTTAAGAATGATGGAGGCCACTGTGTTCTTGGGGACCTTCAATGCTGCAGACATTTTTTGGTACCCTTCCCCAGATCTGTTCCTCGACACAATTCTGTGTCGGAGCTCTACAGACAATTCTTTCGACCTCATGGCTTGGTGTATTTATGTTTATTTTATTTTATATATTTTCTAACATTTCTAAAAACCTGTTTTTGCTTTGTCATTATGGGTATTGTGTGTAGATTGATGAGGGGTGAAAACAATGTACTCCTTTTATTTAATCCATTTTAGAACAAGGCTGAAGCGTAACAAAATGTGGAAAAGGAAAGGGGTCTGAATACTTTTCCGAATGCACTGTAACTCATAAACTAAGGACTTATTAACCTACTCTGTTGTTTATGATTTTGTTGTCATGGAGGACTGATTCGGCTGATTCGGCTCTAGTTGAAAAAGAAATGCTTCTCTCTGAAAGGCATGCTTTGAGCACTACTGAAAAGGGATATTTGCAGGGCTGCAACTTTCACTGGAGACAGGGGGGGTCACGTCCCACCCACATTCAGAAATTGCACTTTTGTCCCCCCCAGTTTTATCATTGCAATATGATACAAAAAAGTGGCAACTGTGTGTGCTTTAGGACCTTGCGGACGGCACAGAGAGGTCAGGTAGGCTGTGTGAAAGGGAAAGCTTCTGGAAGCCTGGCTGGACACAACATAGCAGGCGGCACGGGAGAGTTGAACTGAGGAGTCTGTGTGTTGCTCTTTTTCCCAGTTGTAAAAGCAAGCAGAGCAGAAACTGGCTACTCTTTAGTTGATTGATGTAGCTGGCAAGGTAACTGCTGTTTAACTTAACAGAAAAAAACTAAAAGTAGTGTTTATTCCCGGTGCTGAGCTATTAGCTAGTGTAACTGACATGTAACGACATGCAATGGGGAGAATTCTATTGTCCCCATCAGATGCCCAGACTTTGGCATAGAGGGTAAAGCTCTCATTTCTGGACTGCAACATTGTAAGATTGTGCCCTCCATGGCACTTGATATACATTGATTGGTAGGTTAAACTATATTTAGATACTTCACATACTGCCTGAGACACCTTTGGTATTTGTCTCCGTACTCAATAAAAGTGGTGAAACACTATTTGTGATAGTGTTCGTATGTATATGCATGAAACGTACATTCTGGAAAACATGTCTCACACTCAGTCATAGTTAGTAGAATAATGAATGGATTGGTAAGATTTTGGCACCGTCAACTTCTAGAAGGTTAGTAGGACAGTTAATCATGTAAAGCACATAAATATACTCACATTCACTGAACATTTAGTATTTGAAAGTCAAACATTCATTTCCCAACAGTTTTGTCTATAATCCTACAGGCTCTTTATCAGTTTCCATACCTTATATTCCAATGCATCCAACATGATGCCCACCATCTGCTATTTGAGAACTCATCTGGTTTAGAAATCAAACTCTGGGTATCTTATTGCACAGCACATTGTACAACTGTTTTTAGAGTAGATTGTACTGCAAGGTATGCTATATGTGTAGGCTATGCCATATGTACTGGTTAATATGCTGCTGTCGTTTCTAAACCTCCATTCTAGCAGACATGACACACACACTTCTTTCTATATACATGCTTTTATTTGGGTTTCTGTGCAAAGTATATGATTGGAATGTTTCTTTAAGCCTGCAGCTAGTTACTTGAAATGAGACATATAATCATGACAAAACATGATTCAGAAATGCAATTATCTGACAGAGAGAGCACTAGATAATGAAACACACATTGACATTTACAGTAGCTGGCTAAGCTATTCAAACTGTAACATTGACTAGCTTTCAATACATTTGATAAAAGGTCCATGGAGTTACCTCTTCATTCTATCAAGACAATTCGTATTGCATGCTGGATATTTCAAGTACACTCGAAAACATATGTATCTTATTTCAGTCTTCGGGAGCTAGATATATCTGTTTCTCTTCATCAAACAGCAGTTTTCACAAGAGGCTGTAGTTACATCGTAGATAGAAGCAGGCCATTGGCTGCCTTCATCACGAGGGATATGTACGGGACCTCTGATTGGTTCCGAGTTTAGGAGTTCGGAAAATACATACTTTTTATGAGGAAATGTGCAAGAATTGAAGGTGACAACAAATGTTATAGTCATCATAATATTTTACTGTGATATTTTACCCACTCCAGTCAGCAGATGGCGATGTGGGACTTTAAGGCTATGCTGCTAGTGTGACGTATAATCTAGTGGACGGGACGCTTCTTTCAACAGCAGCAACAGTTAGTCAGACACCTCGGTAGCTTGCTAGACAAAATAGCCCAACCAATAAAGGTCTTTAGACGCTTTCGTGTATATGAGCCACTGTGTTTTCAACCCACTTCTGTCGTCTAGTTAGTTATCCCATTTAATTTCATATTTACGGTGTTGTTGTTATTGGTCAGCTAGCTGGCTGGTTAAGTTAGCACTAGCCTAGCTAGCTAACATCCCCGACCATGAGCTCACTAAGCTACTCTCCTCCTGCTAAAGAAGAGGAGGTCTGCTGGACGGAGAAAGAAGCTCTAGTGAAAGAGGAGGAGGAAGAGGAGGCTGTTACAATACAAAAACAAGTAGAGGGTGAAGCTGTTACCGTGAAAGAAGAAGAGAAAGACGTTACAGTGAAGGAAGAGGAAGACGCGTTCAGAGTGAAAGAGGAGGAGGATGTTACAGTGAAAGAAGAGGAAGACGCGTTCAGAGTGAAAGAGGAGGAGGATGTTACAGTGAAAGAAGAGGAGGCTCCCGTTTTTGGAGTGAAAGAAGAGGAGGAGGAGGAGGAGATGACTGTCACATCGAAAAAGGAGGAGGAGGAAGAAGAGGAGGAAACTGGATATCTGGTTCCGGTTTCCCAAAGGCATCTTAAGGCATCCAATGGTTCTAATGATGAACTTAGCAGTAAGATGGTTTTGAGAAACCGGGCCCTGATTAACACTAGTAAGTACTGTCTTAAACACAGAGGCATAAACTCTGCAGTTGTTGAGCTGATGTGTGGTGTTAAAGGTGAAATCTGTAGTTGCTACATCCATATTTGGACTTTTAAATTATTTATATATAGCCATTGATTCTTGAAGAATATAACACATGCCTCATGAGCTTAGTTCAACTGTCGTACTCCCATCAGAACCCCAAATAAGCTTTTTTTACTCCAATGTTTAGAAACAATGTAAATGTAAATCAACCCTGTATCGCCTCAACATGGTTAAAACTATAATGGTGATGTCATGGATGGTCAGTCCTTGCATCCATAGGTTTCAAATCAAATCAAATGTTATTGGCCACATGCGCCGAATACAACAGGTGCAGACATTACAGTGAAATGCTTACTTACAGCCCTTAACCAACAGTGCATTTATTTTTTATAAAAAAGTAAAATATAACAACAACAAAAAAAGTGTTGAGAAAAAAAGAGCAGAAGTCAAATAAAATAACAGTAGGGAGGCTATATGTACAGGGGGGTACCGGTGCAAATAGTCCGGGTAGCCATGATTAGCTGTTCAGGAGTCTTATGGCTTGGGGGTAGAAGCTGTTGAGAAGTCTTTTGGACCTAGACTTGGCGCTCCGGTACCGCTTGCCGTGCGGTAGCAGAGAGAACAGTCTATGACTAGGGTGGCTGGAGTCTTTGACAATTTTGAGGGCCTTCCTCTGACACCGCCTGGTATAGAGGTCCTGGATGGCAGGAAGCTTGGCCCCAGTGATGTACTGGGCCGTACGCACTACCCTCTGTAGTGCCTTGCGGTCGGAGGCCAAGCAGTTGCCATACCAGGCGGTGATGCACCCAGTCAGGATGCTCTCGATGGTGCAGCTGTATAATTTTTTGAGGATCTGAGGACCCATGCCAAATCTTTTCAGTCTCCTGAGGGGGAATAGGCTTTGTCGTGCGCTCTTCATGACTGTCTTGGTGTGTTTGGACCATGATAGTTCGTTGGTGATGTGGACACCAAGGAACTTGAAGCTCTCAACCTGTTCCACTACAGCCCCGTCGATGAGAATGGGGGCGTGCTCAGTCCTCTTTTTTTTTCCTGTAGTCCACAATCATCTCCTTTGTCTTGGTCACGTTGAGGGAGAGGTTGTTATCCTGGCACCACATGGCCAGGTCTCTGACCTCCTCCCTATAGGCTGTCTCATCGTTGTCGGTGATCAGGCCTACCACTGTTGTGTCGTTGGCAAACTTAATGATGGTGTTGGAGTCGTGCCTGGCCATGCAGTCATGGGTGAACAGGGAGTACAGGAGGGGACTGAGCACGCACCCCTGAGGGGCCCCCGTGTTGAGGATCAGTGTGGCAGATGTGTTGTTACCTACCCTTACCTACCCTAGGTGTGTCTATGATTTTGAGAGTAGTTACATTTCTCCAGTCCCATCCATCATCTTATTACCAAAACAGTGGTGGAATGACAGCTTTGTTATTGTTTGAACTGCAGATTGGTTGGTTGATTCATGTGTGGCTTTTTTTTAAGGGACAACCTTAAACAGCAACAAAATGGCTGCCCAGAGACTTGGTTTGGTAAACAGCTGAGGGATGGGGGCTGGAGAAATGTAACCACTCTCAAATTCATAGAGAAAGCTATTGTAGCAACCTTAACCCAAAACCTAGCGACCTCGTCAAGAAGTTCAGACATCTTGGTATAACAGTTATAAGGTGTTGTCTTGACTACTAGTATGCGTTTGTACTTGCCTTTAACCAAAGCCAGTGTGAAATCGTTACAGCTTTGAAGTTCACAAGCAATGTTGTTCAATTCAAAATGTTTGGTAGATATTTCCACTCTGTAGGGAAAGGATGAATGTCTGATTTGAAAACGTTTATGAGGCTGCTTTGAACCACAGCTTGTTCTAGCTATGTTAACAATCTAATCACATCATCACATCATTGTTTTCACCAGACAGCGTGGTGGTATGGAGAATCCTCACGACCAAGTGGAGAATATTGTAGTATGTGACACCCCGTCTGTGCCAGATCGTTTAGTGCGCTCACCACTACACTGGCAAGTCTTAAAACTAGAGGAAAGACGGGTTGTTTAATGTGAGAGGCTCAGTCATGTTAGGATTTTGAAAGTCGTGTAGTGTCCACCCGGCGTAAGATGCTCCAGGCACGTCAAAGGTCTGACTGGACAGAGATGCTGGGGGAAATGGTCACAACGGGGGACTAGTGGGTGTGTGTTTCAGGGGAAGGGGGTGGATCTGATCTCCATCACCTAGGACTTGACAATGGTTAATCAAATCTCCCCGTTTCTGCCATTTTTTACTCAATTTTGCATTGCCTTCTCCTACAGCTGCAACTGTATATGCATTTGTAAATCAAGTCCTTTCTTGAGTTGGGCTCTGGGATGGAACAACTGTTGAGCATCTGAGTTTATGGTTGTTTGTGGGGGAAAGGGGTTGATTGTTAATGAGTGTGTGTGTGTGTGTGTGTGTGTGTGTGTGTGTGTGTGTGTGTGTGTGTGTGTGTGTGTGTGTGTGTGTGTGTGTGTGTGTGTGTGTGTGTGTGTGTGTGTGTGTGTGTGTGTGTGTGTGTGTGTGTGTGTGTGTATGTGTGTGTATCCCACAACTGTTGCTAGGGAGTAAAGATGTTAGGGATTAATATAGGATGAATCACAATCATTGTTTGCTGAAATAATAATTCCTTGCCAAAAATGTAATTTTTGTAATGGCAATCCTGGGAAGAGGTAACGATAATTTGCATGAACTGCCTACATTATTACAAATATTATTTGTTAATTATGGAAATGTAAGATAAGCAGGATTTTTAATATCTATATATTTTGAATAGCTATATATAATGCAAACCGGGGTGAAGGATATGGAAATGCTTTTGGCGGCTGATCTGCTTCTGCTCTGTGGGTGGCACTGTGTGCTCTTTTCGAAGGATGGGTCCCGGTCCCTCAGGATCCGAGGGGACGGGGGTGGTCTGCCAGTCACTGGGATGGCAACCCAACTTGGGATGGGGGGGGGGGGTTTAGTCGGTGGAATAGTGGAGAACAATGTGAGGTTTACATAGTAGCAATGTAAATATCATGGTAAGGCTATATGGACACTCGATTACTATGGTACTTTTTAATGGTGAGTTTACAAACATATATTATGATAAATAGATTTGAAACTTGTATCTCAATATGGTAAATGGTAAAATAAGTATAGCCAGTTATAATGGTAATGGTTTAGCAGATAATAAGAAAAGACGATCAGTATTTACCTGCTAAAAGAGAAGGAATATAATATCTATTGTTTACAGGAAACTCATTCAGCAATTTTAGATATAGTTGTGTTGAAAAAAGACTGGGGGGCGAAATATATTTCTCCCAAGAGCAAAGAAATTCAAAAGGGGTGATGATATTAATTAACAGTAATTTTGATCCAAATGAGCAAATTTGTCCAAAACAGATCCTCAAGGTAGATGGATGATTTTAAATATGTTATTGGACCATAAACAGATACGGCTCATTAACCTTTACGGACCAAATAATGATGATCCACACTTCTTTGAAAAAATATATAATAAATTATCAACCCTGCAAGCAATTCAAGACTCTATTATTATGGTGGGAGATTATAATACGGTTTTAACTACCTCTATGGGCCGTAAAGGAAATCACACTACAAACTATCACCCTCATGCACATAAGAAAATCATGAATGTCATGTATATATTGGAACTAGTAGAAATATGGAGGCTTAAATATCCTGATCTAGTGAGATATACATGGCGGAGACTGAATCAAGCTAGTCGTCTTGACTTCTTTCTTATCTCATTCTCGTTGGCACCAAAAGTTTAAAAAGTGTTGATAGGGGACAGAATGCGGTCGGACCATCATATAATTGGCATATACATTACCCTTACTGAATTTCCACGTGGGCAATGGTATTGGAATTTAATCAAAGCCTATTGGATGATAATTTGTTTTTAACTAGGACAGAGGAATTTATAACTTAATTTTTCCGACATTACATATAGGTACATCAGATCCCCTTATTGTATGGGACACTTTTAAATGTGCTTTTAGAGGTCATGCAATTCAGTACTCATCTCTAAAACTAAAGCAATTTAGGTCAAAAGACTCCATATTAACAAAGGAAATGGAAGGACTAACAGTACAGATAGATAGCAATAAAAACTGTATCAAAGAGGCTCAGGATAAGTTAGAGGAAAAACAAAAATAAATGGAGGAACTTACTCAATTTAAATAATTGGAGGCCTTTTACACTTCAGTGTTGTGATCCAGAAATTCAAGCAAAATGCTTCTGCTAAATGGCATATTAAAATATAAAATATATTATATTATGCAAAAATTCAAGCAAAATGTATAGCGCATAGAATTAAAAAGGTATTGTCGGCTATTATTCATCCTAATCAGACAGGTTTTTTACATGGACGATACATTGGAGATAATATAAGACAAGTACTGGAAACAATAGAAGACTCTGAAAAATCAGGGAAACCAGGCCTGGTATTCATAGCTGACTTTGAAAAGGCCTTTGATAAAGTACGACTGGAGTTTATATATAAATGCCCGGAATATTTCAATTTTGGAGAATCTCTTATAAAATGGGTTAAAGTTATGTATAGTAACCCTAGGTGTAAAATAGTCAATAATGGTTACTTCTCAGAAAGTATTAAACTGTCAAGAGGAGTAAAACAAGGTTGTCCATTATCGGCATATCTATTTATTATGCCCATTGAAATGTTAGCTGTTAAAATCAGATCCAACAATAATATTAAGGGATTAGAAATCCAGGGCTTAAAAACAAAGGTGTCATTGTACGCTGATGATTTTAATGTTTTCTTTAAAATCCACAAATTAGGATCAATCCACAGCCTCATAGAGGATCTAGACACTTTTTCTAACCAAATTATGATAAGTGTACTATATTACGTATTGGATCACTAAAAAATACAACTTTTACATTACCTTGTAGTTTACCAATAAAATGGTCTGATGGGGATGTGGACATACTCGGTATACGTATCCCGAAATAAATAAATGATCTCACATTTTAATAGATAGTTATCAAAAATAGATAAGATCTTGCTACCATGCAAAGGAAAATACCTGTCTATTTGTGGAAAAATCACCCTGATTAACTCTTTTGTCATATCTCAGTTTACCTATTTGCTTATGGTTTTGCCAACACCTAGCGACCTGTTTTTAAAGAAATTATATGAGCAAAAAATATTCAATTTTATTTGGAATGGCAAGACAGACAAAATTATAAATGGCCTATTTATATAATGAATTTGAATTCAGAGGGCAGAAATTATTAAATATTAAAGCATTAGACCTCTCACTAAAGGCGTCAGTCATACAAAAGTTATACTTAAATCCGAACTGGTTCTCTAGCAGATTAGTAAGAATGTCTCACCCTATGTTCAAGAATGGCCTTTTTCCCTTTATTCAGAAAAAGGCCATTATTTGAAAAACGAAATCATCTCCAAAATATAGTTATTTTTAAAACAAGCCATAGAAAGTTGGTTGCAATTTCAGTTTAATCTACCAGAAAAGACTGAACAAATAATACAACAAATATTGTGGTAAATCTCAAATATACTAATTGATTAAAAAAACGGTATTTTTCGAAAAAATGTTTAAAAAGCTATAATCTTTGTAAATGACATCATAAATAGGACTGGTGGAGTTACAGTGAGTGAAAAAAGTATTTGATCCCCTGCTGATTTTGTACGTTTGCCCACTGACAAAGACTTCATCAGTCTATCATTTTAATGGTAGGTTTATTTGAACAGTGAGAGACAGAATAACAACAACAAAAATCCAGAAAAACGCATGTCAAAAATGTTATAGATTGATTTACATTTTAATGAAGGAAATAAGTATTTGACCCCTCTGCAAAACATGACTTAGTACTTGGTGGCAAAACCCTTGTTGGCAATCACAGAGGTCAGACGTTTCTTATAGTTGGACACCAGGTTTGCACACATATCAGGAGTGATTTTGTTCCACTCCTCTTTGCAGATCTTCTCCAGATCCTTCAGGTTTCGGGGCTGTCGCTGGGCAATACGGACTTTCAGCTCCCTCCAAAGATTTTCTATTGGGTTCAGGTCTGGAGACTGGCTAGGCCACTCCAGGACCTTGAGGTGCTTCTTACGGAGCCACTCCTTAGTTGCCCTGGCTGTGTGTTTCGGGTCGTTGTCATGCTGGAAGACCCAGCCACGACCCATCTTCAATGCTCTTACTGAGGGAAGGAGGTTGTTGGCCAAGATCTCGCGATACATGGCCCCTTCCATCCTCCCCTCAATACGGTGCAGTCGTTCTGTCCCCTTTGCAGAAAAGCATCCCTAAAGAATGATTTTTCCACCTCCATGCTTCACGGTTGGGATGGTGTTCTTGGGGTTGTACTCATCCTTCTTCTTCCTCCAAACACGGCGAGTGGAGTTTAGACCAAAAAGCTCTATTTTTGTCTCATCAGACCACATGACCTTCTCCCATTCCTCCTCTGGATCATCCAGATGGTCATTGGCAAACTTCAGACGGGCCTGGACATGCACTGGCTTGAGCAGGGGGACCTTGCGTGCGCTGCAGGATTTTAATCCATGACGGCGTAGTGTGTTACTAATGGTTTTCTTTAAGACTGTGGTCCCAGCTCTCTTCAGGTCATTGACCAGGTCCTGCCATGTAGTTCATTAAATGTCCAGCCCCAAAGGGGTTAATTTGTTCAACCAAAGTTCCTCAGAGGATCTGATGATATAGGCCCTAGGTCTAGATATTGTTTTTGTCTTTGGGTTTTAGGTTTTCCCTAATTGTAATCTACTACCTTTAGTACTTGAAGTTAATAAAATATTTAATAGCAACGGTAGACAATGTAATACTGTTAATAGTTTGTATTTTGAATGCAGCTCTTGTTAGCTTGAATGCTAACGCTCATTAACAGGCTGGTAGCAAAGCTAGCCAAAGAGCATTTTACTGGTTGAAGTTGAAGTGTTTTTTAAAGTATAAAGCAGTTGATTTGAGACGATGGCACAAACATTATATTAAACAGGACATTCAAATGAGCCTTACAATTATAATTCAAAAGTAGTGGGAAATGCAATCATAAGCAACCTGTAAATGGAGGCTATTTTTGCTGGCAGCCTACGAGAACTCCCCTGAGTTTTCCCCCACGATGGTGAAATTTGCAGCCTACGAGAACCCTGAGTTTTCCCCCACGGTGGTGAAATTGGCAGCCTACCAGAACTCCCCTGAGTTTTCCCCCACGGTGGTGAAATTGGCAGCCTACCAGAACTCCCCTGAGTTTTCCCCCACGGTGGTGAAATTTGCAGCCTACCAGAACTCCCCTGAGTTTTCCCCCACGATGGTGAAATTGGCAGCCTACGAGAACCCTGAGTTTTCCCCCACGGTGGTGAAATTGGCAGCCTATCAGAACTCCCCTGAGTTTTCCCCCACGGTGGTGAAATTGTGAATAGTGACACAGATCTTAATGCAGCCATTTTTGCAAACACAGAAAGGGGCTTATATTGGTGACCAAAAGTCGTCTGGCAAACTGCTTAGGGTTTCAGCAACTTTAAGAACTGATTTTTTTGTCTAGAATCATCCAAACAAATTGTTGTACAACATCATGGACATCACCTTTTAGCTCAAATAAACTGGATTTTTGCTGTTGTGGGCCTTTAACCATCTGTCTGACTTTGTTGTTCACACAGGAGGGAGACGTGACTATCGTGGATCCTCTGGGGAGCCTCAACCACATCTTGAAGCTGACAAGGCAGAGAAGAGTCTCTCCGCATCAGAACACCTCAAGAAACACCAGCAGAGACCCACAGGGAAGAAACCTCACCGCTGCTCTGACTGTGGGAAGAGTTACTCAAGCTCAGAGTTACTAAAAGCACACCAGAGACATCACACTAGAGAGAAATCTTATAGCTGTAATCAATGTTTGAAGAGTTTTTTTAAAAGCTAGCCATCTTAAAATACATCAGAGAACACACACCGGAGAGAAACCTTTCCACTGCTCTGACTGTGGAAAGAGTTTTGTTTCATCAGGATGTTTAAAATCACACCAGAGAACACACACAGGAGAGAAATCTCACTGCTGCTCTGACTGTGGGAAGAGATGCACCTGTTTAGCAACCCTCAAAATACATCAGAGAATCCATACAGGAGAAAAACCTTATAGCTGTGATCAATGTGGGAAGAGTTTTAGTCACTCAAACAGCCTGAAATCACACCAGAGAACACACACAGGAGAGAGACCTTATAGCTGTGATCAATGTGGGAAGAGTTTTAGTCACTCAAACAGCCTGATAGTACACCAGAGAACACACACAGGAGAGAGACCTTATAGCTGTGGTCAATGTGGGAAGAGTTTTACTGGATCTAGGCCGCTGACTATACACCAGAGAACACACACAGGAGAGAAATCTTATCGTTGTAATCAATGTTTGAAGAGTTTTTTTACAGCTAGTGGTCTTAAAATACATCAGAGAACACACACCGGAGAGAAACCTTTCCACTGTTCTGACTGTGGAAAGAGTTTTGTTTCAGCAGGATGTTTAAAATCACACCAGAGAACACACACAGGAGAGAAACCTCATAGCTGTGATCAATGTGACAAGAGATTCTCTTATAAAATATCTCTGATTAAACATCAGAAAATTCATACATGAAGGAGTTGTTTCATGATATCAATGAAATAATGTCACAATGTAGAACGTCTTTAACATTTTTAGTAGGAGTACTTTAATTAATAATTTCACAATGTAGAACGTCTTTAACATTGAAAGTGTTGCGTTACACTTACCCTGTTGGCGACCCACTTGAATCAAAATGCAACACTTCTAAATGTAGCTAGCTGTTTTCTACAAATTGTCCTCTGACCAGTGATGTACAAATTATTCCCAGATTCCGTGTGGTTTTTGAGCTATTAGGTTTAACAGGACGTGCAACCTCATCTCCCCCCTCTCGCGCAATTGATTTCAGTATATAATAAGTGTTGCGTTTTTCTTAGTTTTGGGGACCCTAAATGTAAATGCATCACTCCAAAATGTAGCTGACTGTCTTCTGCAGGTTGTCCTCTAACCAGTGAGATAAAAGATATCTCCCATTTCCATGTATTTTTTTTAGTTGTGTTAGTTTCAACAGCAGGTACAACCTGATTTCCCCCCTAATCGATATCAGTGATTTATTGCCACTTGTCAAATCAACAGCGTTTTTGGTGCTTGTGCAGTTTAATAAGGTGCTCGTTTAAACAAAAATACCAGTAATTTAATTACTATTGTGGCACGTTTTTTAAATATATTTTTTATAGGGTGGATCAGCTTAATATTGCAGATAGATTGTAACTTCCATCAATGTAATTGTCTGCATCACTTCCAATCCCCCGTTTATTTATACACATATACATACCACATACATACACATACATATATACATATCCTATTCTTCCAACCCCACCACCCCTTCCCTAATTGGAGTAAACTAGTGAACAACAACGCTTAGGCCTCTACTTCCAGCTTATACATACTATATACATTTTATGGACACAGTCAATTTTACAATTAATATATTTTGTTTGTTTTTTCTCCTGAACTACTTCTACTCTCAACCTCTCCGATCATTTTCATGATGTCCATCCGGTTTGCTTCTATATGTCATATCTTTCTAACTGTGCTCTTTCACAAAAGCTCCCAACCTATATACTTATTATGGACACAATATGCTTACATTATTAGTTATCTTGTTATTAGTTGTTGTTAGTTGTTATTAGTCCCATCCTTCAACTCCATTCAACACCTCCCATCTATCTCTTAACACCACCCATATAGGATTTCTATTTGCTATATAATTTTTAACTGTACTGTGATGTTTTATAAAAGTTCTGAACCTTTCTATTCTCATTGTTTCTACAGATTGTAAATTGAAAATAAACATTTTTGCTAAAAGTATTATTATATTATTGATCGATTGACTATGACTATTCAGCACATGTTTGTGTAGATAGTACATTTTATGTTTTACATATACAGTTGATGTCGGAAGTTTACGTACAGGTTGGAGTCATTAAAACTATTTTTTTTCAACCACTGCACACATTTCTTGTTAACAAACTATAGTTTTGGCAAGTCGGTTAGGACATCTACTTTGAGCATGACACAAGCAATTTTTCCAACAATTGTTTACAGACAGATTAATTCACTTATAATTCACTGTATCACAATTCCAGTGGGTCAGAAGTTTACATACACTAAGTTGTCTGTGCCTTTAAACAGCTTGGAAAATTCCAGAAGATGATGTCATGGCTTTAGAAGCTTCTGATAGGCTAATTGATATCATTTGAGTCAATTGGAGGTGTACCTGTGGATGTATTTCAAGGCCTACCTTCAAACTCAGTGCCTCTTTGCTTGACATCATGGGAAAATCAAAAGAAATCAGCCAAGACCTCAGGAAAAGAATTGTATACTTCCACAAGTCTGGTTCATCCTTGGGAGCAATTTCCAAATGCCTGAAGGTACCACGTTCATCTGTACAAACAATAGTACGCAAGTATTAACACCATGGGACCACGCAGCCGTCATACTGCTCAGGAAGGAGACGCGTTCTCTCCTAGAGATGAACGTACTTTGGTGCGAAAAGTGCGAATCAATCCCAGAACAACAGCAAAGGACCTTGTGAAGATGCTGGAGGAAACAGGTACAAAAGTATCTATATCCACAGTAAAACGAGTCCAATATCGACACAACCTGCAAGGCCGCTCAGCAAGGAAGAAGCCACTGCTCCAAAACCGCCATAAAAATACCAGACTACGGTTTGCAACTGCACATGGGGACAAAGATCGTACTTTTTGGAGAAATGTCCTCTGGTCTGATGAAACAAAAATAGATCTGTTTGGCCATAATGACCATCGTTATGTTTGTAGGAAAATGGGGTTGCTTGCAAGCCGAAGAACACCATCCCAACCGTGAAGCACGGGGTTGGTAGCATCATGCTGTGGGGGTGCTTTGCTGGAGGAGGGACTGGTGCACTTCACAAAATAGATGGCATCATGAGGAAGGAAAATTATGTGGATATATTGAAGCAACAACTCAAGACATCAGTCAGGAAGTTAAAGCTTGGTCGCAAATGGGTCTTCCAAATGGACAATGACCCCAAGCATACTTCCAAAGTTGTGGCAAATGGCTTAAGGACAACAAAGTCGAGGTATTGGAGTGGCCATCACAAAGCCCTGACCTCAATCCTATAGAAGATGTGTGGCCAGAACTGAAAGAGCATGTTCGAGCAAGGAGGCCTACAAACCTGACTCAGTTACACCTGCTCTGTCAGGGTGAATGGGACAAAATTCACCCAACTTATTGTGGGAAGCTTGTGGAAGGCTACCCAAAATGTTTGACCCAAGTTAAACAATATAAAGGCAATGCTACCAAATACTAATGAACTTCTGACCCACTGGGAATGTGATGAAAGAAAGAAAAGCTGAAATAAATAATTCTCTCTACTATTATTCTGATATTTCACATTATTAAAATAAAGTGGTGATCCTAACTGACCTAAGACAGGGAATTTTTACTAGGATTAAATGTCAGGAATTGTGAAAAACTGAGTTTAAATGTATTTGGCTAAGGTGTATGTAAACGTCCGACTTCAACTGTATCACAAACTGTTTTTGCATATTGGTTATTGATTTGGACACATTAAAACTGTGTTTTGATATTGTGCTATCCAACCTAGCAAAATGTCATTGAAAATACGTTGAAAATAAGACTATGCCCGATGTCCAATCTACGTTTTGGTTGAAAGTGAAAGTTGAAAGGATGTATTTTTCAGGTCGTTTTTTCAACGACTTGAAAACAACTACATTTAACGTACTTGCAGCCTATAAACGCAATTTAAAAAATGGGATAAATAAACAAATTAAATGTATAAATAAAGCTTGATTTGAACAAATTGCAAAACTAATTAACCCAATGACTGACTTCAACCAATCCAGTGCATTTGTGTTGAAAATGAAAAAAGTTGAAGTCAACAATACGTCAAAGGATTCAACTACTGAAAACTGAAACAAACAAATGGATCAAACAGATCAATCCCACTTTTCAAGCCTGCTGAAGGCGTGGTGGCCTTGGTAAACACCACCCCAGGCTCTACCAGGGGCATGCTTGAGGTGGTCTCCCACAGCTCTGCGTATGTCATGTTCTGTGGCCGTGGTAAACACCACCCCCGGCTCTACCAGGAGCATGCTTGAGGTGGTCTCCCACAGCTCTGCATATGTCATGTTCTGTGGCCGTGGTTAACACCACCCCCGGCTCTACCAGGGGCATGCTTGAGGTGGTCTCCCACAGCTCTGCATATGTCATGTTCTGTGGCCGTGGTAAACACCACCCCCGGCTCTACCAGGGGCATGCTTGAGGTGGTCTCCCACAGCTCTGCATATGTCATGTTCTGTGGCCGTGGTAAACACCACCCCCGGCTCTACCAGGGGCATGCTTGAGGTGGTCTCCCACAGCTCTGCATATGTCATGTTCTGTGGCCTTGGTAAACACCACCCCCGGCTCTACCAGGGGCATGCTTGAGGTGGTCTCCCACAGCTCTGCATATGTCATGTTCTGTGGCCTTGGTAAACACCACCCCCGGCTCTACCAGGGGCATGCTTGAGGTGGTCTCCCACAGCTCTGCATATGTCATGTTCTGTGGCCTGGTAAACACCACCCCCGGCTCTACCAGGGGCATGCTTGAGGTGGTCTCCCACAGCTCTGCATATGTCATGTTCTGTGGCCGTGGTAAACACCACCCACGGCTCTACCAGGGGCATGCTTGAGGTGGTCTCCCACAGCTCTGCATATGTCATGTTCTGTGGCCTTGGTAAACACCACCCCCGGCTCTACCAGGGGCATGCTTGAGGTGGTCTCCCACAGCTCTGCATATGTCATGTTCTGTGGCCGTGGTAAACACCACCCCCGGCTCTACCAGGGGCATGCTTGAGGTGGTCTCCCACAGCTCTGCATATGTCATGTTCTGTGGCCGTGGTAAACACCACCCCCGGCTCTACCAGGGGCATGCTTGAGGTGGTCTCCCACAGCTCTGCATATGTCATGTTCTGTGGCCGTGGTAAACACCACCCCCGGCTCTACCAGGGGCATGCTTGAGGTGGTCTCCCACAGCTCTGCGTATGTCATGTTCTGTGGCCGTGGTAAACACCACCCCCGGCTCTACCAGGAGCATGCTTGAGGTGGTCTCCCACAGCTCTGCATATGTCATGTTCTGTGGCCGTGGTTAACACCACCCCCGGCTCTACCAGGGGCATGCTTGAGGTGGTCTCCCACAGCTCTGCATATGTCATGTTCTGTGGCCGTGGTAAACACCACCCCCGGCTCTACCAGGGGCATGCTTGAGGTGGTCTCCCACAGCTCTGCATATGTCATGTTCTGTGGCCGTGGTAAACACCACCCCCGGCTCTACCAGGGGCATGCTTGAGGTGGTCTCCCACAGCTCTGCATATGTCATGTTCTGTGGCCGTGGTAAACACTACCCCCGGTTCTACCAGGGGCATGCTTGAGGTGGTCTCCCACAGCTCTGCATATGTCATGTTCTGTGGCCGTGGTAAACACCACCCCCGGCTCTACCAGGGGCATGCTTGAGGTGGTCTCCCACAGCTCTGCATATGTCATGTTCTGTGGCCGTGGTAAACACCACCCCCGGCTCTACCAGGGGCATGCTTGAGGTGGTCTCCCACAGCTCTGCATATGTCATGTTCTGTGGCCGTGGTAAACACCACCCCCGGCTCTACCAGGGGCATGCTTGAGGTGGTCTCCCACAGCTCTGCATATGTCATGTTCTGTGGCCATGGTAAACACCACCCCCGGCTCTACCAGGGGCATGCTTGAGGTGGTCTCCCACAGCTCTGCATATGTCATGTTCTGTGGCCGTGGTAAACACCACCCCCGGCTCTACCAGGGGCATGCTTGAGGTGGTCTCCCACAGCTCTGCATATGTCATGTTCTGTGGCCATGGTAAACACCACCCCCGGCTCTACCAGGGGCATGCTTGAGGTGGTCTCCCACAGCTCTGCATATGTCATGTTCTGTGGCCGTGGTTAACACCACCCCCGGCTCTACCAGGGGCATGCTTGAGGTGGTCTCCCACAGCTCTGCATATGTCATGTTCTGTGGCCATGGTAAACACCACCCCCGGCTCTACCAGGGGCATGCTTGAGGTGGTCTCCCACAGCTCTGCATATGTCATGTTCTGTGGCCATGGTAAACACCACCCCCGGCTCTACCAGGGGCATGCTTGAGGTGGTCTCCCACAGCTCTGCATATGTCATGTTCTGTGGCCGTGGTTAACACCACCCCCGGCTCTACCAGGGGCATGCTTGAGGTGGTCTCCCACAGCTCTGCATATGTCATGTTCTGTGGCCATGGTAAACACCACCCCCGGCTCTACCAGGGGCATGCTTGAGGTGGTCTCCCACAGCTCTGCATATGTCATGTTCTGTGGCCGTGGTTAACACCACCCCCGGCTCTACCAGGGGCATGCTTGAGGTGGTCTCCCACAGCTCTGCATATGTCATGTTCTGTGGCCATGGTAAACACCACCCCCGGCTCTACCAGGGGCATGCTTGAGGTGGTCTCCCACAGCTCTGCATATGTCATGTTCTGTGGCCGTGGTTAACACCACCCCCGGCTCTACCAGGGGCATGCTTGAGGTGGTCTCCCACAGCTCTGCATATGTCATGTTCTGTGGCCATGGTAAACACCACCCCCGGCTCTACCAGGGGCATGCTTGAGGTGGTCTCCCACAGCTCTGCATATGTCATGTTCTGTGGCCGTGGTTAACACCACCCCCGGCTCTACCAGGGGCATGCTTGAGGTGGTCTCCCACAGCTCTGCATATGTCATGTTCTGTGGCCGTGGTTAACACCACCCCCGGCTCTACCAGGGGCATGCTTGAGGTGGTCTCCCACAGCTCTGCATATGTCATGTTCTGTGGCCTTGGTAAACACCACCCCCGGCTCTACCAGGGGCATGCTTGAGGTGGTCTCCCACAGCTCTGCATATGTCATGTTCTGTGGCCTTGGTAAACACCACCCCCGGCTCTACCAGGGGCATGCTTGAGGTGGTCTCCCACAGCTCTGCATATGTCATGTTCTGTGGCCTTGGTAAACACCACCCCCGGTTCTACCAGGGGCATGCTTGAGGTGGTCTCCCACAGCTCTGCATATGTCATGTTCTGTGGCCGTGGTAAACACCACCCCCGGCTCTACCAGGGGCATGCTTGAGGTGGTCTCCCACAGCTCTGCATATGTCATGTTCTGTGGCCTTGGTAAACACCACCCCCGGCTCTACCAGGGGCATGCTTGAGGTGGTCTCCCACAGCTCTGCATATGTCATGTTCTGTGGCCGTGGTAAACACCACCCCCGGCTCTACCAGGGGCATGCTTGAGGTGGTCTCCCACAGCTCTGCATATGTCATGTTCTGTGGCCATGGTAAACACCACCCCCGGTTCTACCAGGGGCATGCTTGAGGTGGTCTCCCACAGCTCTGCATATGTCATGTTCTGTGGCCGTGGTAAACACCACCCCCGGCTCTACCAGGGGCATGCTTGAGGTGGTCTCCCACAGCTCTGCATATGTCATGTTCTGTGGCCTTGGTAAACACCACCCCCGGCTCTACCAGGGGCATGCTTGAGGTGGTCTCCCACAGCTCTGCATATGTCATG
Organism: Coregonus lavaretus; assembly: GCF_964263955.1. Classification (NCBI taxonomy): domain Eukaryota; kingdom Metazoa; phylum Chordata; class Actinopteri; order Salmoniformes; family Salmonidae; genus Coregonus; species Coregonus lavaretus. Next base: position 179,978 of record NW_028167097.1, on the reverse strand, counting down.
TTCTGTGGCCGTGGTAAACACCACCCCCGGCTCTACCAGGGGCATGCTTGAGGTGGTCTCCCACAGCTCTGCATATGTCATGTTCTGTGGCCTTGGTAAACACCACCCCCGGTTCTACCAGGGGCATGCTTGAGGTGGTCTCCCACAGCTCTGCATATGTCATGTTCTGTGGCCTTGGTAAACACCACCCCCGGCTCTACCAGGGGCATGCTTGAGGTGGTCTCCCACAGCTCTGCATATGTCATGTTCTGTGGCCTTGGTAAACACCACCCCCGGTTCTACCAGGGGCATGCTTGAGGTGGTCTCCCACAGCTCTGCATATGTCATGTTCTGTGGCCGTGGTTAACACCACCCCCGGCTCTACCAGGGGCATGCTTGAGGTGGTCTCCCACAGCTCTGCATATGTCATGTTCTGTGGCCGTGGTAAACACCACCCCCGGCTCTATTGTCATCAGTAACGTAACTGTTGGATTCCCCAAACTCAGTATCGTAATCTCATTACTTTCAGTAATTTTTTAGATGACTTTCCCCTTAAGAGCACAGGTTAGTACCACCGTCATAAAATCTGATTTAACCTGGCAGATTGAACTCTTAGGCCTGAATTCCAAGCGTCATGTCTGGAGGAAACCAGGCACCATCCCTACGGTGAAGCATGGTGGTGGAAGCATCATGCTATAGGGATGTTTTTCAGCGGCAGGGACTGGGCGACTAGTCAGGATCGAGGGAAAGATGGACGGAGCAAAGTACAGAGCGATCCTTGATGAAAACCTGCCAATAGTACAATGACCTTGAGCACACAGCCAAGACAACGCAGGAGTGGCTTCTGGACAAGTCTCTGAATGTCCTTGAGTTGCCCAGCCGGAGGCCGGACTTGAACCAGATGGAACATCTCTGGAGAGACCTGAAAAGAGCTTGAGAGGATCTGCAGAGAAGAATGGGGGAATCTCCCCAAATACAGGTGTGCCAAGCTTGTAGTGTCATACCCAAGATGACTCGAGGCTGTAATCGCTGCGAAAGGTGCTTCAACAAAGTACTGAGTAAAGGGTCTGAATACTTATGCAAATGGAATATTTCAGTTTTTTTATTTTGAATACATTTGCTAAAATAATTAAACGTATTTTGCTTTGTCATTATGAGGTATTGTGTGTAGATTGATGTGGAAAAAAACAATACAATCCATTTTAAAATAAGGCTGTAACGAAACAAAATGTAGGAAGAGTCAAGGGGTCTGAATACTTTCCGAATGCATTGTATATACTGTATCAAGGGTTGGATAGGTTACTTTCTAAATGTAATCCATTAGTTACTAGTTACCTGTTCAACATTGTCATCAGTAACACACATTTTGGATTACCCTATCTCAGTAACGTAATCTGATTGCTTTTAGATTACTTTCCCCTTAAGAGCACAGGTTAGTACCACAGTCATAAAATCTGACTTTAAATCTAACCTTAACCACACTGCTAACCCTAATACCTAACCCTAACCTTAACAACACTGCTAACCCTAATACCTAACCCTAACCTTAACCACACTGCTAACCCTAATACCTAACCCTAACCTTAACCACACTGCTAACCCTAATACCTAACCCTAACCTTTACCACACTGCTAACCCTAATACCTAACCCTAACCTTAACCACACTGCTAACCCTAATACCTAACCCTAACCTTAACCACACTGCTAACCCTAATACCTAACCCTAACCTTAACCACACTGCTAACCCTAATACCTAACCCTAACCTTAAATAACCCCAACCTTAACCACACTGCTAACCCTAATGCCTAACCCTAACCTTAACCACACTGCTAACCCTAATGCCTAACTCTTACCTTAAATAACCCTAACCTTAACCACACTGCTAACCCTAATGCCTAACTCTTACCTTAAATAACCCTAACCTTAACCACACTGCTATCCCTAATGCCTAACTCTTACCTGAAATAACCCTAACCTTAACCACACTGCTAACTCTTACCTTAAATAACCCTAACCTTAACCACACCCCCCCTCAGTAACCCGGCTTGTCTGAGCGCGTCCAGCACTGCCTGGAGGCGCGTCAGGCGCTCCTCCCAACCTCGGCTGTGGGTGATATCGTACAGATAGGCCGTCAGGCGCTCCTCCCAACCTCGGCTGTGGGTGATATCGTCCAGATAGGCCGTCAGGCGCTCCTCCCAACCTCGGCTGTGGGTGATATCGTCCAGATAGGCCGTCAGGCGCTCCTCCCAACCTCGGCTGTGGGTGATATCGTCCAGATAGGCCGTCAGGCGCTCCTCCCAACCTCGGCTGTGGGTGATATCGTCCAGATAGGCCGTCAGGCGCTCCTCCCAACCTCGGCTGTGGGTGATATCGTCCAGATAGGCCGTCAGGCGCTCCTCCCAACCTCGGCTGTGGGTGATATCGTCCAGATAGGCCGTCAGGCGCTCCTCCCAACCTCGGCTGTGGGTGATATCATCCAGATAGGCCGTCAGGCGCTCCTCCCAACCTCGGCTGTGGGTGATATCGTCCAGATAGGCCGTCAGGCGCTCCTCCCAACCTCGGCTGTGGGTGATATCGTCCAGATAGGCCGTCAGGCGCTCCTCCCAACCTCGGCTGTGGGTGATATTGTCCAGATAGGCCGTCAGGCGCTCCTCCCAACCTCGGCTGTGGGTGATATCGTCCAGATAGGCCGTCAGGCGCTCCTCCCAACCTCGGCTGTGGGTGATATCGTCCTGATAGGCCGTCAGGCGCTCCTCCCAACCTCGGCTGTGGGTGATATCGTCCAGATAGGCCGTCAGGCGCTCCTCCCAACCTCGGCTGCGGGTGATATCGTCCAGATAGGCCGTCAGGTGCTCCTCCCAACCTCGGCTGTGGGTGATATCGTCCTGATAGGCCGTCAGGCCGCTGCGTACTGCTGGTGGGGTCGAAGCACTCTGTTCATCAGTCGCTAGAATGTGGGCGGGGCTCCATGGAGACCGAACGGGAGCACCCGGTACTGGTACAGACCGTCTGGTGTCGAGAACGCCGTCTTCTCCCGTAGAGGAGTTCAAACGGGGAAAACCCAGTGGAGGATTGGGGGTACTTCTCGGATTGAGAACATTAGGTGGGGTAGCAGCTGGTCCCAGTTCTTCCCGTCCTGCTCGATGACCTTCCGCAGCATCTGTTTGAGCGTTTTGTTAAAGCGCTCGACGAGCCCATCCGTCTGCGGGTGAAAAACGGAGGTCCGGATCTGCTTGATCTGCATGAGGGCACACAACTCTTTCATGAGGCGGGTCATAAACTCTGTAACTTGGTCTGTCAGGATCTCGTTTGGGATGCCCACCCGGCTAAAGAGGTGGAACAGCTCTCGGGCGATTCCCTTGGATACCGCCCCCCCGTAGGGGAATGGCCTCGGGATACCGGGTGGCATAGTCTACTATTACCAAGATGTACATGTGTCCTCGTGCAGTCTTTACCAGGGGTCCCACTATGTCCATGGCGATGCGTTCAAAGGGCACCCCGATGATCGGCAGGGGGACCAGAGAGTTTCGGAAGTGTGCTTTCGGGGCAGTGAGTTGACACTCCGGGCAGCTGCGACAGTAGTCTTCCACGGCCTTCCTCATCCCGGGCCAGTGGAACCGGGCGGCGACCTGTTCCCGGGTCTTCTCCATTCCCATGTGCGCCCCCAACAGGTGGGTCTCCATCTACCGGGGGTCATCGGTGGCGGGTCGGCCCTTCCCCAGCCGTCTCTCCACGGGTTTGCGGTCCCTTGGCCCTGCCGACTGTCGGATTAGAGTAAATTGTACTGCAAGGTATGCTATATGTGTAGGCTATGCCATATGTATTGGCTAATATGCAGCTATGGTTTCTAAACCTCCATTCTAGCAGACATGACACACACACTTCTTTCTATATACATGCTTTTATTTGGGTTTCTGTGCAAAGTATATGATTGGAATGTTTCTTTAAGCCTGCAGCTAGTTACTTGAAACGAGATATATAATCATGCCAAAACATGACTCAAAATGTAATTCACTGACAGAGAGAGCACTAGATAATGAAACACACATTGACATTTACAGTAGCTGGCTAGGCTATTCAAACTGTAACATTGGCTAGCTTTCAATAAATCGAATAAATGGTCCATGGAGTTACCTCTTCATACTATCAAGACAATTCGTATTGCATGCTGAATATTTCAAATCAAATCAAATCAAATCAAATCAAATTTTATTGGCCACATGCGCCGAATACAACAGGTGCAGACATTACAGTGAAATGCTTACTTACAGCCCTTAACCAACAGTGCATTTATTTTAAACAAAAAAGTACAAATAAAACAACAACAACAAAAAGTGTTGAGAAAAAAAAGAGCAGAAGTAAAATAAAATAACAGTAGGGAGGCTATATATACAGGGGGGTGCCGGTGCAGAGTCAATGTGCGGGGGCACCGGCTAGTTGAGGTAGTTGAAGTAATATGTACATGTGGGTGGAGTTAAAGTGACTATGCATAAATAATTAACAGAGTAGCAGCAGCGTAAAAAGGATGGGGTGGGGGGGGGGGGCAGTGCAAATAGTCCGGGTAGCCATGATTAGCTGTTCAGGAGTCTTATGGCTTGGGGGTAGAAGCCAAGACAATTCGTATTGCATGCTGGATATTTCAAGTGCACTCGAAACATTATATTTATCTTATTTCAGTTTTAGGGAGCTAGATATATGTTTCTCTTCATCAAACAGCAGTTTTCACAAGAGGCTGTAGTTACATCGTAGATAGAAGCATGCCATTGGCTGCCTTGATCACGAGGGTTATGTACGGGACCTCTGATTGGTTCCGAGTTTAGGAGTTCGGCAATGTTGCATGAGCAGTTGAAATATATTTTTTATGAGAAAATGTGCAAGAATTGAAGGTGACAACAAATGTTATAGTCATCATAACAATATTTTACTGTCATATACAAAAAATAATGTTCTTCCTCGACTGGGATCAATTAATTTAACTATTTCCGGCTTCTGCCCACCATTTAATAACACAACCAAACCACAGATAGAACAATGAGCCAGATATTTCACCTGATGTATAATGTGAAGCATCCGGTTGACGTTTCCACTCACTACCAAATATGGTGATGAGAGGAAGCTCAGTGGGAGAGGAAGTGGCCAGATGGATTCTGAAGACATTCTGCTAATTTTCTCATCGATGAAACGTTTGATCTCAATACAGTTTTCTGTTTCCATAACTACAATCTGTAACAAACAGAGTGGACTACGTTTTGTAGACTTTACGTTGTTTAGAAGGAGTGCAAGGGCAAATGTAGTTATTGCAGAGGGGCAACTTCACAGGATAGGCGTTCCCTAACGGAAATATGCAAATAGATTCTAGAACGCGCCAATAGGACCTCTCTTGCTCCTGCTTGGCTCTGCCCACCTCCTTGCTTGTTCAGCCCACTATGATTAATTTGCTCCCAATGGAAACGACAGGCTCTGGTCTATCTTGGGTTAGTTATAAAAAATATTTGGCCACACAGTATGTGAAGAGCATGAGGTGTGGCTAACATTAGTCAGCTTGAGCTAGCTACCGAGCTAGCATACGAACTCAGTAGCACAGAGTGGTTCAATTTGACGTTGCAAAATCGTGCATTGTGGGTAGTTTAGAAGATATCCGGAAATAAGTTAATAAATATGTAATAACGCAAAAATATAACTGTTTGTACTTAATAGGTAACCAGATCGTGATTGCAACTAAGTTACTAAGTCTTTAACCACACTGTGTTGTTACATTGCTGGATAAAAACTCATTGCTACCCTTTAACTTTTTGTCTGAAAGTAAAATCTACATTTTACTCAACTTCGTTACCCACTCCAGTCAGCAGATGGCGATGTGGGACTTTAAGGCTATGCTGCTAGTGTGACGTATAATCTAGTGGACGGGACGCTTCTTTCAACAGCAGCAACAGTTAGTCAGACACCTCGGTAGCTTGCTAGACAAAATAGCCCAACCAATAAAGCTCTTTAGACGCTTTCGTGTATATTAGCCACTGTGTTTTAAACCCACTTCTGTCGTCTAGTTAGTTATCCCATTTAATTTCATATTTACGGTGTTGTTGTTATTGGTCAGCTAGCTGGCTGGTTAAGTTAGCACTAGCCTAGCTAGCTAACATCCCCGACCATGAGCTCACTAAGCTACTCTCCTCCTACTAAAGAAGAGGAGGTTTGCTGGACGGAGAAAGAAGCTCTAGTGAAAGAGGAGGAGGAAGAGGAGGATGTTACAATACAAAAACAAGTAGAGGGTGAAGCTGTTACCGTGAAAGAAGAAGAGAAAGACGTTACAGTGAAAGAAGAGGAAGACGCGTTCAGAGTGAAAGAGGAGGAGGATGTTACAGTGAAAGAAGAGGAAGACGCGTTCAGAGTGAAAGAGGAGGAGGATGTTGCAGTGAAAGAAGAGGAGGCTCCCGTTTTTGGAGTGAAAGAGGAGGAGGGGGAGATGACTGTCACATCGAAAATGGAGGAGGAAGAAGAGGAGGAAACTGGATATCTGGTTCCGGTTTCCCAAAGGCATCTTAAGTCATCCAATGGTTCTAATGATGAACTTAGCAGTAAGATGGTTTTGAGAAACCGGGCCCTGATTAACACTAGTAAGTGAATTCTGTAGTTGCTACATCCATATTTTGACTTTAAAATTATTTATGTATAGCCATTGATTCTTGAAGAATATAACATCCTCATGAGCTTAGTTCAACTGTTGCCAACCCTCACCACCTGGGGGCAGCCTGTCAGGATGTTCAGGATCCAGTTGCAGATGGAGGTGTTCAGTCCCAGGGTCCTTAGCTTAGTGATGAGCTTTGAGGGCACTATGGTGTGGAACACTATGGTGGTTTGCTTGAAACATGTAGGTACTGAGTCAGGGAGACGTTGAAAATGGCAGTGAAGACTGGTAATCCGTTTGTCCCTGCGGCTTTGTGAATGTTAACCTGTTTAAAGGTCTTACTCCCATCGGCTAAGGAGAGCATGATCATACGTGATCATATCATTAACCCCTTAGAGTAGACTGACACATTTGCTTCAGTCTAAGTAACCTAAGTAATCCATAGTACGACCATCTTAAAACAATTCCATATGTCAGTTTACCCCCCCCCCCCCCAACGGTATTAAATTGAAGGAATGAATCCGAGCCTCACGCTCATCACCTGTGGAAGGCGGGGCTTCCAGCGAGGCGTGGATTTAATAGTATGTTGCACCTAGTTTCCCTCCTTCAGGGAACAGTAGTTATAGTCATACCGTTACGCTTGTCATATGATGTATTAAGCATTTAACAGTTCAATTAGGCCTCGACATTGAACTACACTGAACAAATATATAAGCGCAACATGTAAAGTGTTGGTCCCATGTATTTGTAACCAGGGCCTGTAGGACCTGCCTTGTTGATAGTGCTGTTAAGAAGGCAGAACAGCGCTTTATTATGGACAGACTTCTCCCCATCTTAGCTACTGTTGTAGCAACATGTTTTGACCATGGCAGTTTACAATCCAGGGTTACTCCAAGCAGTTTAGTCACCTCAACTTGCTCAATTTCCACATTATTCATTACAAGAATTAGTTGAGGTTTAGGGTTTAGTGAATGATTTGTCCCAAATACAATGCTTTTAGTTTTTGTAATATTTAGGACTAACTTATTTCTTGCCACCCATTCTGAAACTATCTGCAGCTCTTTGTTAAGTGTTGCAGTGATTTCATCCGCATACACACTGTCTTTTCTCAAAGCCAGTGGCATGTCGTTAGTAAAGATTGAAAAAAGTAAGGGGCCTAGACAGCTGCCCTGGGGAATGCCTGATTCTACCTGGATTATGTTGGAGAGGCTTCCATTAAAGAACACCCTCTGTGTTCTGTTAGACAGTTAACTCTTTATCCACAATATAGCAGGGGGTGTAAAGCCATAACACATACGTTTTTCCATCAGCAAACAATGATCGATAATGTCAAAAGCCGCACTGAAGTCTAACAAAACAGCACCCGCAATCTTTTTATAATTCATTTATCTTAGCCAATCAGTCATTTGTGTAAGTGCCGTGCTTGTTGAATGTCTTTCCCTATAAGCGTGCTGAAAGTCTGTTGTCAATTTTTTTTACAGTAAAATAGCATTGTATCTGGTCAAACCATTTTTTTCTCCAAAAGTTTACTAAGGGTTGGTAACAGGCTGATTGGTCGGCTATTTGAGGCAGTAAAGGAGGCTTTAATATTCTTAGGTAGCGGAATGACTTTTGCTTCCCTCCAGGCCTGAGGGCACACACTTTCTAGTAGGCTTAAATTGAATGTATGGCAAATAGGAATGGCAATATCGTCCGCTGTTATCCTCAGTAGTTTTCCATCCAAGTTGTCAGACCCCGGTGGCTTGTCATTGTTGATAGACAACAATACTTTTTTCACCTCTTCCACACTCACTTTACGGAATTCAAAATTACAATGCTTGTCTTTCATAATTTGATCAGTTATACTTGGATGTGTAGTGTCAGCGTTTGTTGCTGGCATGTCATGCCTAAATTTGCTAATCTTGCCAATGAAAAAATCATTAAAGTAATTGGCAATATCAGTAGGTTTTGTGATGAATGAGCCAACCGATTCAATGAATGATGGAGCCGAGTTTGTTTTTTTGTCCAAAATGTCATTTAAGCTGTTCCAAAGCTTTATACTATCATTCTTTGTAATTTGTCTTTGTTTCATTGGGTAGTTTCTTATTTTTATTCAGTTTAGACACATGATTTCTCAATTTGCAGTAAAAAATTTAACATTTACATTTTAGTCATTTAGCAGACACTCTTATCCAGAGTGCATACATTTTTTATTTTTTTCAGTACGTATGCTAATTGGTTATGCAGCCAGACTTATATGCCATTCCTTTTGTGTCATGCCTCTCAACCATACAGATTTACCAGGTTATTACTTCTAAATAAACTGCTGTTCATCATCTGGGACCATTCAACATCCTAGATTTACCAGGTTATTACTTCTAAATAAACTGCTGTTCACCATCTGGGACCATTCAACATCCTAGATTTACCAGGTTATTACTTCTAAATAAACTGCTGTTCATCATCTGGGACCATTCAACATCTTAGATTTACCAGGTTATTACTTCTAAATAAACTGCTGTTCACCATCTGGGACCATTCAACATCCTAGATTTACCAGGTTATTACTTCTAAATAAACTGCTGTTCACCATCTGGGACCATTCAACATCCTAGATTTACCAGGTTATTACTTCTAAATAAACTGCTGTTCACCATCTGGGACCATTCAACATCCTAGATTTACCAGGTTATTACTTCTAAACAATAGACACTTTTTTTGCGTTCTCGTAGACTTACAATTGTTGTCTTGATTATTGCTTGAACAGTCGCTAAGATATGTGATCCGAAAGCTGGGTGTCGCGCGTCACTACTTCACAGGAGAGGCATTTGAACATTTTAAAAAAAAACATCAACATCAAAAAGCCTTTTTTTTTGGCAGAAAAACTAGAATTTTCATGTGCCTTAATAACAAACTCTTATGTAATCTGGAAATATAAATAAAATGTAACTCTCTAAGCTGATTAGACATGGAGAAATTACAGAATCTTGCCTAGCCATGATTGGTTGAGATAATGAGGGTGTGGGACATTCAGGTGAAAGAGAGTCTATTCTGTGACTCAAGGCTTCTCTGTCAAATGGCACGTCCTGCTCTCTGCTACCGTGGATATTTCAAAGATCCATTGGATTTACTAATATTTTCATCATGGACTACATGCAAAGTGTATCTACAGCTTTCAATACCAGTGTTGTCCTGAATACAGCCGCTGGTATCGACACAGTTCTGTCTACTGTGGCTAAAGCAGTCTGAACTGGTTGAAGCTGAGTGGGAAGGATTATTTAGAAAGTGTTTGTCTGCCATGAATTATCATAATCCATACACCGGTAAGAGTCTACAGGTAAAATGCTAAAATAGCTACATGTACATACGTTATTGTCTCAACTGTATCAAAAAGTCATTTTCATATTAGCTATATAGCTAGCTAGCTAGACAGTTGCATACAGGTACCGTTATAGCTTGCCGTTGTTTACAGAAGTCTTCTAAGTCACTATAGCAACAAGCCATTGTTTACAGATGTCTTCTAAGTCCCTATAGCAACAAGCCATTGTTTACAGAAGTCTTCTAAGTCCCTATAGCAACAAGCCATTGTTTACAGAAGTCTTCTAAGTCCCTATAGCAACAAGCCATTGTTTACAGAAGTCTTCTAAGTCCCTATAGCAACAAGCCATTGTTTACAGATGTCTCGTTGCGGGATGAAGCAACGTTAAGACAGATAGCTGAGCTGGCCAGTTGCATTCTGCCGTGAAAGCATCCCCCGGACTAGACACAACCCAGCAAACATATATTTCTGAGAAGAGCAGGACTTTTGCAATGAAAATGCCGTCGACATTACATGTCCTGGCTTAGGGTTACACTAACCCTAACAAAGAGCAGCACTGTAGCTATACAACAGTAGAATGATCTGATGATCTAACCCTAACAAAGAGCAGTACTGTAGCTATACAACAGTAGAAGGATCTGATGATCTAACCCTAACAAAGAGCAGTACTGTAGCTATACAACAGTAGAAGGATCTGATGATCTAACCCTAACAAAGAGCAGTACTGTAGCTATACAACAGTAGAATGATCTGATGATCTAACCCTAACAAAGAGCAGTACTGTAGCTATACAACAGTAGAAGGATCTGATGATCTAACCCTAACAAAGAGCAGTACTGTAGCTATACAACAGTAGAAGGATCTGATGATCTAACCCTAACAAAGAGCAGTACTGTAGCTATACAACAGTAGAAGGATCTGATGATCTAACCCTAACAAAGAGCAGTACTGTAGCTATACAACAGTAGAAGGATCTGATGATCTAACCCTAACAAAGAGCAGTACTGTAGCTATAGAACAGTAGACAATGTAATAATGTTAATGGTTTGCCTAATCAGGTAACCTGGTGAGATAATGTTCAGAGAATCCATTTTGGCAATTTGGTGAAAGTATTCCTTTTCTAAATGTAACTACATGAGACTGAAAAGGGACGGTGGGTCACATATTTGGTTGTGATAGTTGCAAAATACCTATTTTGGATGCAGCACTTGTTAGCTTGAACGCTAACGCTCATTAACAGGCTGGTAGCAAAGCTAGCCGAAGAGCATTTTACTGGTTGAAGTTTAAATGTTTTTTAAGGTATAAAGCAGTTGATTTGAGACGATGGCACAAACATTATATTAAACAGGACGTTCAAACGAGCCTTACAATTATAATCCAAAAGTAGTGTGAAATGCAGTCTGTAAATGGAGGCTATTTTTGCTGGCAGCCTCTGAGAACTCCTTGAGTTTACCCCACGGTGGTGAAATTGGGAATACCGACACAGATCTTAATGCTGCTATTCTTGCAATCACAGAAATGGGCCTATATTGGTGATCAAAAGTCATCTGGCAAAGTGCTTAGGATTTCAGAAACTTTAATAACTCATTTCTAGCCTAGAATCATTCACTATACTAGTGAAAAAATAAGACAGAATATGGCTGTTGTTGCTCACTTGATGTCTTATTAAGACGATTGTCAAATAAGTTTGTAAAAGCATTTAAACATGAATTACAGACGTAAATTGTTGTACAACATCATGGACATCACCTTTTTAGCTCAAATAAACAGTGGATTTCTGCTGTTGTGGGACTTTAACCATCTGTCTGACTTTGTTGTTCACACAGGAGAGAGACGTGACTATCGTGGATCCTCTGGGGAGCCTCAACAACATCATGAAGCTGACAAGGCAGAGAAGAGTCTTTCCACATCAGAACACCTCAAGAAACAGCAGCAGAAACCCACAGGGAAGAAATCTCACCACTGCTCTGACTGTGGGAAGAGTTACTCAAGATCAGATTCACTAAAAGTACACACGAGAATTCACACTGGAGTGAAGCCTTATAGCTGTGATCAATGTGAGAAGAGTTTTAGTCGCTCAAGCAGCCTGATAGTACATCAGAGGATCCATACAGGAGAGAAACTCCATAGCTGTGATCAATGTGGGAATAGTTTTGTTGCATCTAGCCAGCTGACTAGACACCAGAGAACACACACAGGAGAGAAGCCTTTTAGCTGTAATCAATGTGGGAAGCATTTTGTTGCATCTAGCCAGCTGACTATACACCAGAGAACACACACAGGAGAGAAGCCTTTTAGCTGTAATCAATGTGGGAATAGTTTTGTTACATCTGGAACCCTGAAAACACACCAGAGAACACACACAGGAGAGAAACCTCATAGCTGTGATCAATGTGACAAGAGATACTCTGATAAAAGATCTCTGATCAAACATCAGACAATTCATACATGAAGGAGGTGTTCCATGATATCAATGAATAATGTCACGATTTAGAATGTTTGCAACACTTCAAAATGTACCTAGATGTTTTCTACAAATGTTCCTCTACACATTATTCCCAGATTCCGTGTGGTTTTTTGAGCTGTTAGTTTTAACAGGACCAGCAACCTCATCTCCCCCCTCCCCAATTGATTTCAACGTGATATCGATATGAGTGATGACAAATAAGTATTGAATTTGTCTTTGTTTTGGGGACCCCTGAATTTAAATGCATCACTTAAAATGTAGCTGACTGTATTCTGCAGGTTGTCCTCCAACCAGTGAGGTAAAAGATATCTCCCATTTCCATGTGACTTTTTAGTTAGTTTCAACTGCACGTACAACGTAATTTAATCGATATCAGTGATTTATTGCCACAAAACAACATTGTTGTTTTAAGATGCTTGTTTTAAAAAATACAAGTAATATGATTATTGAACACAATAAAACAGTTTTTTTTAAAAAATTGGGCTACCCCACCTAGCAAAATGTGGTTGAAAAGATGTTGAAAAAAAGACTATACCCGACATCCAATCTGCATTTGGTTGAAAGTGAAAGTTGAACATATGTATTTTTCTTGCAGCCTTGGCATTCAGGCCATAGAGTCTTGGTCACCTCCCTGACCAAGGCCCTTCTCCCCCGATTGCTCTAGTTTGGCCGGGCGGCCATCTCTAGGAAGCGTCTTGGTGGTTCCAAACTTCTTCCATTTAAGAATGATGGAGGCCACTGTGTTCTTGGGGACCTTCAATGCTGCAGACATTTTTTGGTACCCTTCCCCAGATCTGTGCCTCCGACACAATTCTGTGTCGGAGCTCTACGGACAATTCCTTCGACCTCATGGCTTGGTGTATTTCTGTTTATTTTATTTTATAAATGTTCTAACATTTCTAAAAACCTTTTTTTGCTTTGTCATTATGGGGTATTATGTGTAGCTGACATGTAACGCCATGCAATGGGGAGAATTCTATTGTCCCCGTCAGGAGCCCAGGCTCTTGCCAATGGGGAGAATTCTATTGTCCCCGTCAGGAGCCCAGGCTCTTGCCAATGGGGAGAATTCTATTGTCCCCGTCAGGAGCCCAGGCTCTTGCCAATGGGGAGAATTCTATTGTCCCCGTCAGGAGCCCAGGCTCTTGCCAATGGGGAGAATTCTATTGTCCCCGTCAGGAGCCCAGGCTCTTGCCAATGGGGAGAATTCTATTGTCCCCGTCAGGAGCCCAGGCTCTTGCCAATGGGGAGAATTCTATTGTCCCCGTCAGGAGCCCAGGCTCTTGCCAATGGGGAGAATTCTATTGTCCCCGTCAGGAGCCCAGGCTCTTGCCATAGGTAGTAGAGTTCTCATCTCTGGACCACACAAGCTTTAGATTTTATTCTGCTAAGGCACTTGTCTCTCTACATCGGTCAGCTACATTGGTGACCAGGGTGGCATCTTTTCCATACAACTTTGGGGACTGGGCACACAAATGCTCCTAGAGAGAAGGGGGAATACTGAAGCATGTGTTTGACAGTTCTACAGCCTCCATCAGAGGCCCAGACTTTGGCATAGAGGGTAAAGCTCTCATTTCTGGACTGCAACATTGTAAGATTGTGCCCTCCATAGCACTTGATATACATTGATTGGTAGGTTGCATTATATTTAGATACTTCACATACTGCCTGAGACACCTTTGGTATTTCTCTCCGTACTCAATAAATGGTGAAACACTTTTTGTGATAGTGTTCGTATGTATATGCATGAAACGTACATTCTGGAAAACATGTCTCACACTCAGTCATAGTTAGTAGAATAATGAATGCATTGGCAAGATTTTGGCACCGTCAACTTCTAAAAGGTTAGTAGGACAGTGAATCATGTAAATCACGTAAATATACTCACATTCACTAAACATTTAGTATTTGAAAGTCAAACATTCATTTCCCAACAGTTTTGTCTATAATCCTACAGGCTCTTTATCAGTTTCCATACCTTATATTCCAATGCATCCAACATGATGCCCACCATGGTATTGGTCAGCTGCTATTTGAGAACTCATCTGGTTTAGAAATCAAACTCTGGGTATCTTATTGCACAGCACATTGTACAACTGTTTTTAGAGTAGATTGTACTGCAAGGTATACTATATGTGTAGGCTATGCCATATGTACTGGCTAATATGTAGCTGTCGTTTCTAAACCTCCATTCTAGCAGACATGACACACACACTTCTTTCTATATACATGCTTTTATTTGGGTTTCTGTGCAAAGTATATGATTGGAATGTTTCTTTAAGCCTGCAGCTAGTTACTTGAAATGAGAAATATTATCATGACAAAACATGATTCAAATTCAATTCACTGACAGAGAGAGCACTAGATAATGAAACACAAATTGACATTTCCAGTAGCTGGCTAGGCTATTCAAACTGTAACATTGACTAGCTTTCAATACATTTGATAAAAGGTCCATGGAGTTACCTCTTCATTCTATCAAGACAATTCGTATTGCATGCTGAATATTTCAAGTGCACTCGAAACATTATATTTATCTGATTTCAGTCTTCGGGAGCTAGATATATCTGTTTCTCTTCATCAAACAGCAGTTTTCACAAGAGGCTGTAGTTACATCGTAGATAGAAGCAGGCCATTGGCTGCCTTCATCACCAGGGGTATGTACGGGACCTCTGATTGGTTCCGAGTTTAGGAGTTCGGAAAATACATACTTTTTATGAGGAAATGTGCAAGAATTGAAGGCGACAACAAATGTTATAGTCATCATAATATTTTACTGTGATATTTTACCCACTCCAGTCAGCAGATGGCGATGTGGGACTTTAAGGCTATGCTGCTAGTGTGACGTATAATCTAGTGGACGGGACGCTTCTTTCAACAGCAGCAACAGTTAGTCAGACACCTCGGTAGCTTGCTAGCCAAAATAGCCCAACCAATAAAGCTCTTTAGACGCTTTCGTGTATATTAGCCACTGTGTTTTAAACCCACTTCTGTCGTCTAGTTAGTTATCCCATTTAATTTCATATTTACGGTGTTGTTGTTATTGGTCAGCTAGCTGGCTGGTTAAGTTAGCACTAGCCTAGCTAGCTAACATCCCCGACCATGAGCTCACTAAGCTACTCTCCTCCTGCTAAAGAAGAGGAGGTCTGCTGGACGGAGAAAGAAGCTCTAGTGAAAGAGGAGGAGGAAGAGGAGGATGTTACAATACAAAAACAAGTAGAGGGTGAAGCTGTTACCGTGAAAGAAGAAGAGAAAGACGTTACAGTGAAAGAAGAGGAAGACGCGTTCAGAGTGAAAGAGGAAGAGGATGTTACAGTGAAAGAAGAGGAAGACGCGTTCAGAGTGAAAGAGGAAGAGGATGTTACAGTGAAAGAAGAGGAGGATGCAGTTTTTGGAGTGAAAGAGGAGGAGATGACTGTCACATCGAAAAAGGAGGAGGAAGAAGAGGAGGAAACTGGATATCTGGTTCCGGTTTCCCAAAGTCATCTTAAGGCATCCAATGGTTCTAACGATGAACTTAGCAGTAAGATGGTTTTGGGAAACCGGGCCCCGATTAATACTAGTAAGTACTGTCTTAAAAACAGAGGCACAAACTCTGCATTTGTTGAACTGATGTGTGGTGTTAAAGGGGGAATCTGCAGTTGCTACATCCATATTTTGACTTTTAAATTATGTATATATAGCCATTGATTCTTGAAGAATATAACACATGCCCCATGAGCTTAGTTCAACTGTCGTACCCCATCAGATCCCAAAATAAGCTTTTTTTACTCCAATGTTTAGAAACAATGTAAATGTAAACCAACACTGTATAGCCTCAAAACATGGTTAAAACTATAATGTTGATGTCATGGATGGTCAGTCCTTGCATCCATAGGTCTGTCTATGAATTTGAGAGTAGTTACATTTCTCCAGTCCCATCCATCATCTTATTACCAAAACAGTGGCGGAACGACAGCTTTGTTATTGTTTGAACTGCAGATTGGTTGATTGATTGATGTGTGGCTTTTTTAAAGGGACAACCTAGGATTTAAACAGCAACAAAATGGCTGCCCAGAGAGACTTGGTTTGGTAAACAGCTGAGGGATGGGGGCTGGAGAAATGTAACCACTCTCAAATTTATAGAGAAAGCTATTGTAGCAACCTTAACCCAAAACCTAGTGACCTCATCAAGAAGTTCAGACATCTTGGTATAACAGTTATAAGGTGTTGGCTTCACAGTCTCTGGACCCAGGTTTGAGTCCAGCTCAGGGCTACCCCCTGGAATTCACTACACTATGAATACAAGGACTGGCCATCCATAAGGTCAAAATCACAGTTTTAACCTGGTTTTGAAGATATAGAGTGTTTGTTTACAAACAGTGGCGTTATACAAGCTTATATTTTGGTTTGTGATGGAGTAGTACAGTTGAAACATATGAGACATTTATAAGTTTGATTCTTCAAGAATCAATGGCTATTTGTGCTGACCCCATTTAGTCGACTGGTCGATTGTTTGGTCGATAGGCTGTTGGTCGAGCCAAGATTTTTTTGTCGAACAGTCGCAAATATACAGTCAGTGTTTTCCTCATTTAAGTGTGGCACAGTAGAATCACTCTCTGTGCCCTTCGGGGGATGATCGAAGATGCATTTGAACAGAACCATGAACCCCTCATATGAATCTAGCTCCTCCTCTCATCTCTCCCAGTCGGCCGTGGCCCGTTCCAACGCCCGCCCAGTCAGCAGAGAAATAACCGTGGCGACCTTGGACCTCTCGGTGGTGGGATCTTCCATCTGGTGCGTAAAGTAGAGGGAGCGCTGAAGTAGGAAGCCACAGCATTTAGATGGTGTGCCGTCATATTTGTCCGTGAGGGACAAACGTCGTATGAACGGATGAATGGTCAATTATTGCTGTCAACAAAAAGTCCGCTATGCTGCATCGTGTTAGAGGCTTTTATTAAAATCATGAGTTTACAGCATAGATACAGACTCGCGATGTCCGGAGAACGGCTCCCCAGATTGATATGGCCGTTCTAACTCTCCCGCGCCTAACCCCCTTATTTATAAACAATGAAACTACCTCCTCTGGCCAATCACCAGTCTCCCCTTTATATAGCCTTCCAAGAGTTGAATAGCTCCCTCTACTGTCCAATCCCCATATCTTACAAACCCCTTCCTGTCTGTCATATGTCATCATACTAAACATTGCCTTCTGATACTAACATAACCAACATTCCATTTCTTCATGAAAAACATTTAACAAAGGCATAATCTTCAGATACGATACTCCTCCTCTCATCTCTCCCAGTCGGCCGTGGCCCGTTCCAACGCCCGCCCAGTCAGCAGAGAAATAACCGTGGCAACCTTGGACCTCTCGGTGGTGGGATCTCCCATCTGGTGCGTAAAGTAGAGGGAGCACTGAAGTAGGAAGCCACGGCATTTAGATGGTGTGCCGTCATATTTGTCCGTGAGGGACAAACGGGCATTGCTGACCTGAGCAGGTTGCTGAATGAGCTGTTGTGCTGGCTCGCTGGGTCGACTGGCTGTAGAGTATCCTCCGCTAGTTGACGGCAATGCGTCCCGGGTATGTTGGAGACATTGCACACTGCGAAGATCCGGGCCCGTCCCCAGATGTGCCAGCTGGTCCTGGTGTTGACGTAGAAGGTATCCAACATACCTGGGCCCGTCCCCAGTTGTGCCAGCTGGTCCTGGTGTTGACGTAGAAGCTATCCAACATACAGCCAGTCGACCGTCTGGGAGATATTTTGTTCTCCTGCTGCTTTCAAAGTAGCCACCCTTTGCCTTGATGACAGCTTTGCACACTCTTGGCATTCTCTCAACCAGCTTCACCTGGAATGCTTTTCCAACAGTCTTGAAGGAGTTCCCACAGATGCTGAGCACGTGTTGGCTGCTTTTCCTTCACTCTGCGGTCCAACTCATCCCAAACCATCTAATTTGGGTTGAGGTCGGGTGTTTGTGGAGGCCAGGTCATCTGATGCAGCACTCCATCACTCTCCTTCTTGGTCAAATAGCCCTTACACAGCCTGGAGGTGTGTTGGGTCATTGTCCTGTTGAAAAACAAATGATAGTCCCACTAAGCGCAAACCAGATGGGATGGCGTATCGCTGCAGAATGCTGTTGTAGCCATGCTTGTTAAGTGTGCCTTGAATTCTAAATAAATCACTGACAGTGTCACCAGCAAAGCACCCCCACACCATCACATCACCTCCTCCATGCTTCACGTGGGAAATACACATGCAGAGATAATCCGTTCACCTACTCTGCGTCTCACAAAGACACAGTGGTTGGAACCAAAAATCTCAAATTTGGACTAATCAGACCAAAGGACAGATTTCCACCAGTCTAATGTCCATTGCTCGTGTTTCTTGGCCCAAGCAAGCTCTTCTTATTGGTGTTTTTTAGTAGTGGTTTCTTTGTAGAAAATAGTAAAAATAAAGAAAAACCCTTGAGTGAGTAAGTGTGTGCAAACTTTTGGCTGGTACTGTACGTGTTCGTGAGAGACTTACCTTTCCAAAGAGGGGTCATATCAGTGGCCTAAACTTTCTGGAGGACTGAGTTTTGAAATCAGTGGAATGTCCGGTGGAAGCAGAGTATGATAGCTAAGGAGATGGAGAAGGTTCTGGAGTTTTCACTGTCTGACAAACACAGCTGTAACTCTACCACCTTTCACCGCAGCTTAAACAGACAGATTGCCAATATGAGGAGGGAGTCGAAAAGAGAAGACACAGAAGGCTGTTGTATAAAACACCTGTCTCCGGATTACATCTTCAAACTAAGGGCAACCATGGCATCCGTGACAGAGAGGGAGAAACGCTCATCCATGTATACGGGTATGAGTCTAGCTAGCTACATCAGATATTACACGTTTCTAATTTTGTCAGCAAGTCGTTTTCATTTGCAAGTTAAAGTGTACTGTTAGATAGCTAGCTAACGTTAGCTGTCTGGCTCGCTAGCTAACGTTACGTGTATGATCTGTGTAGTAATAACTGAGCTAGGCCTCCTGTAGCTCAGTTGGTAGAGGGCGGCAGGTAGCTTAGTGGGTAAGAGCGTTGTGCCAGTAACCGAAAGGTCGCTGGTTCTAATCCCCGAGCCGACTAGGTGAAAAAATCTGTCGATGTGCCCTTAAGCAAGGCACTTAACCCTAATTGCTCCTGTAAGTCGCTCTGGATAAGAGCGTCTGCTAAATGACTAAAATGTAAATGTAATATTATCCGTATCTCAGAGCCATTTGCATTACTAGTTATAGCCTAATGTTAGCTAGCTAGCTAACATTGAACCTAGTTGGTTTACACCTTCTGTATCCTGTGCATGTGACAAATAAACGTTTTGATTTTATTTGATATAGTGTGTGTTTACCAGAGACGGTAATGTTAAGAACAACGTTACCTGCACCAAAGTCAAATTAGTATATAACGTTAGGTTAGGATATAACGTTAGGGTTAGGATATAACATTAGGGTTAGGTTAGGATATAACGTTAGGGTTAGGTTAGGATATAACGTTAGGGTTAGGTTAGGTTAGGATATAACAGGGTTAGGTTAGGATATAACGTTAGGGTTAGGTTAGGTTAGGATATAATGTTAGGGTTAGGTTAGGATATAACGTTAGGTTAGGTTAGGTTAGGTTAGGATATAACGTTAGATTAGGATATAACGTTAGGGTTAGGTTAGATTAGGATATAGGGTTAGGTTAGGTTAGGTTAGGATATAACGTTAGGGTTAGGTTAGGATATAACTTTAGGGTTAGGTTAGGTTAGGATATAACGTTAGGGTTAGGTTAGGTTAGGATATAACGTTAGGTTAGGTTAAGATATAACGTTAGGTTAGGATATAACGTTAGGGTTAGGTTAGGTTAGGATATAGGGTTAGGTTAGGTTAGGATATAACATTAGGGTTAGGTTAGGATATAACGTTAGGGTTAGGTTAGGATATAATGTTAACGTTAGGTTAGGTTAGGATATAACGTTAGGTTAGGTTAAGATATAACATTAGGTTAGGATATAACGTTAGGGTTAGGTTAGGTTAGGATATAGGGTTAGGTTAGGATATAACGTTAGGGTTAGGTTAGAATATAACGTTAGGGTTAGGTTAGGTTAGGATATAACGTTAGGTTAGGATATAACGTTAGGGTTAGGTTAGGATATAACGTTAGGGTTAGGTTATGTTAGGATATAACGTTAGGATATAACATTAGGTTAGGATATAACGTTAGGGTTAGGTTAGGTTAGGATATAGGGTTAGGTTAGGATATAACGTTAGGGTTAGGTTAGAATATAACGTTAGGGTTAGGTTAGGATATAACGTTAGGTTAGGATATAACGTTAGGGTTAGGTTAGGATATAACGTTAGGGTTAGGATATAACGTTAGGATATAACATTAGGTTAGGATATAACGTTAGGGTTAGGTTAGGTTAGGATATAACGTTAGGGCTAGGTTAGGATATAACGTTAGGTTAGGTTAGGATATAAGGTTAGGTTAGGATATAACATTAGGGTTAGGTTAGGATATAACGTTAGGGTTAGGTTAGGTTAGGATATAACGTTAGGGTTAGGTTAGGTTAGGATATAACGTTAGGGTTAGGTTAGGATATAACGTTAGGTTAGGATATAACGTTAGGTTAGGTTAGGATATAACGTTAGGTTAGGTTAGGATTTAACATTAGGTTAGGTTAGGATATAACATTAGGTTAGGATATAACGTTAGGGTTAGGTTAGGATATAACGTTAAGGTTAGGTTAGGATATAACGTTAGGTTAGGTTAGGATATAACGTTAGGTGTTAGGTTAGGATATAACGTTAGGTTAGGATATAACGTTAGGGTTAGGTTAGGATATAACGTTAGGTGTTAGGTTAGGATATAACGTTAGGTTAGGATATAACGTTAGGTGTTAGGTTAGGATATAACGTTAGGGTTAGGTTAGGTTAGGATATAACGTTAGGTTAGGTTAGGATATAACGTTAGGGTTAGGTTAGGATATAACGTTAGGGTTAGGTTAGGTTAGGATATAACGTTAGGGTTAGGTTAGGATATAACGTTAGGGTTAGGTTAGGATATAACGTTAGGGTTAGGTTAGGATATAACGTTAGGGTTAGGTTAGGATATAACGTTAGGTTAGGATATAACGTTAGGTTAGGATATAACGTTAGAGTTAGGTTAGGATATAACGTTAGGGTTAGGTTAGGATATAACGTTAGGGTTAGGTTAGGTTAGGATATAACGTTAGGGTTAGGTTAGGATATAACGTTAGGGTTAGGTTAGGATATAACGTTAGGGTTAGGCTAGGATATAACGTTAGGGTTAGGTTAGGATATAACGTTAGGGTTAGGTTAGGATATAACGTTAGGGTTAGGTTAGGATATAACATTAGGGTTAGGTTAGGATATAACGTTAGGGTTAGGTTAGGATATAACGTTAGGGTTAGGTTAGGTTAGGATATAACGTTAGGGTTAGGTTAGGATATAACGTTAGGGTTAGGCTAGGATATAACGTTAGGGTTAGGTTAGGATATAACGTTAGGGTTAGGTTAGGATATAACGTTAGGGTTAGGTTAGGATATAACGTTAGGGTTAGGTTAGGATATAACGTTAGGTCCAAAGAGACAGTGTCCGAGTTCTAAAATTCTCCGGTAGAATGCCCTGCTTTTATTTTGTCACAGTCGCAACCGTAAGCTATTTTCTGTCATTAGAAAAGTACTACGTACTTTGAGCTTATTGCTTGAACTTGGGGGTCAATTCATGTTATTTCTGGAATGCAGGTTTGAATGTCTTGTCTATTTTAGTCAGCTTTCTTCCTTTACAGCTGTGATGGTCTGGAGCCTGGTGTTGTTGTGGCCAAGGACCTTTCACTCAGATGGAACCAAGTTTCAGCTGCTGTGCAATGTTGACGTCCTTCCTCCCAGAGAGGTGAAAGCGTCCCTCGGACTGGACACAACCCGGCAAACATTATCTTTTTGAGAAGATCAGGGACTTTTTGCAATGTAAAAAGACCACGGACATTACATTTCCAAAGTAATGTTTCAAAGCAACATTTCTCCAAAGGGCAGGACAGAAATATGCTCTCAGGCTAGATTTAATTTGTTCAACCAAAGTTCCTCAAAGGACCTGATGATATAGGCCCTAGGTCTAGATATTGTTTTTTTGTCTTTAAGTGTCTAATTGTAATCTACTACCTTTAGTACTTGAAGTTAATAAAGTATTTTGTTGAAATCTTTTCTTTGTTATTTCAGCACTACTACCTCACTGCTTTAGCACACGGCCACATTCCCATGTTCCAATGTGAATTCTTTAATTATTTAAGAGATGGGTGGGTCTACGGCTGGAGAGAACGATGCTAAATGGGCGTGAACAAAGAGCAGCACTGTAGCTATACAAACAAATAGGGAAAAAGTCATCTGGCAACACTGCTTAGGGTTTCAGCAACTTTAATAATGTATTTCTAGCCTACAATCATCCACTTTACTACTGTTAAAAATAAGACTAAATATGGCTATTGTTGTTCACTTGACTGTCTTATTAAGACAATTGTCAAAAAGCATTTCAATATTCATTACAGACGTCAATTGTTGTACAACATAATGGTCATCACATTTTAAGCTAAAATAAACAGTGGATTTCTGCTGTTGTGGGCCTTTAACCATCTGTCTGACTTTGTTGTTCACACAGGAGAGAGACGTGGCTATCGTGGATCCTCTGGGGAGCCTCAACAACATCATGAAGCTGAGGAGTCAGAGAAGAGTCCCTCCAGATCAGAACACCTCAAGAAACACCAGCGGAAACCCACAGGGAAGAAATCTCACCACTGCTCTGACTGTGGGAAGAGATTCACCTTAAAAGCAGACCTTAACAGACATGAGAGAACACACACAGGAGAGAAACCTTATAGCTGTGATCAATGTGGGAAGAGTTTTACTCGCTCCATCTGCCTGAATGTTCATCAGAGAACACACACAGGAGAGAAACTTTCTAGCTGTAATCAATGTGGGAAGAGTTTTACTCACTCAAGCAACCTGAGGGTACATCAGAGAATACACACTGGAGAGAAACCTTATAGCTGTGATCAATGTGGGAAGAGTTTTGTTGCATCTGGAGCTCTGACTATACACAAGAGAACACACACAGGAGAGAAACCTTATAGCTGTGATCAATGTGGGAAGAGTTTTACTCGCTCCATCTGCCTGAAGGTACATCAAAGAACACACACAGGAGAGACATTTTCTAGCTGTAATCAATGTGGGAAGAGTTTTACTCACTCAAGCAACCTGAGGGTACACCAGAGAATACACACTGGAGAGAAACCTTATAGCTGTGATCAATGTGGGAAGAGTTTTGTTGCATCTGGACCTCTGACTATACACAAGAGAACACACACAGGAGAGAATCCTTACAGCTGTGATCAATGTGGGAAGAGTTTTACTCAGTCAAGCAGCCTGGTATCACACCAGAGAACACACACAGGAGAGAAACCATATAGCTGTAATCAATGTGTGAAGAGTTTTGTTACATCTAGCTCTCTGACAATACACAAGAGAACACACACAGGAGAGAAACCTTACAGCTGTGATCAATGTGGGAAGAGTTTTGCTCAGCCAAACATCCTGATAACACACCAGAGAACTCACACAGGAGAGAAACCTTTTAGCTGTGATCAATGTGGAAAGAGATACACTGTTAAAATTTCTCTGATTAAACATCAGAAAATACATACATGAGAGTTGTTTCATGATATCAATAAAATAATGTCACAGTGTAGAATGTTTTTAACATTATAGTAGGACTATTTTAATTAATGTCACGATTTACAATGTTTTTAACATTTAAGTAGAAGGAGTATTTTAATGAATAATGTCACAATGTAGAATCCCCCTGTTTTATTGATTTCAGCGTGATATGGATATTAGCCTCATCAGGGTAAAAATCCAGTCTGAATTGAAAGACTAATATTATGTGATTAACAAAACAAAGTGTTGATTACACTTACCTTGTTGGCGACCCACTTGAATCAAAATGCAACACTTCAAAATGTAGCTAGCTGTTTGCTACAAATTGTCCTTTAACCTGTGATGTACACATTATTCCCAGATTCCGTGTGGTGTTTGAGCTGTTAGTTTTAACAGGATGTGCAACCTCATCTCCTCCCTCTCAAGCAATTGATTTCAATGTGATATCGATATGAGTGATGACAAATAAGTGTTGCGTTTCTCTTCATTTTGGGGACATCTAAATTTAAATGCATCACTCCAAAATGTAGCTGACTGTCTTCTGCAGGTTGTCCTCTAACCAGTGAGGTAAAAGATATCTCCCATTTCGATGTGTTTTTTTAGTTGTGTTAGTTTCAACAGCACATACAACCTGATTTCCCCCCTAATCGATATCAGTGATTTATTGCCACTTGTCAAAACAACACAAGTACTATGATTACTATTGTGCTTGTGTCGATAGTACATGTTATGTTTAGGTTTTCAATAGATCACAAACTGTTTTTTCATATTGGTTATTGATTTGAACACATTAAAACTGTTTTGACATTGTGCTATCCCACCTAACAAATAGTTTTTGAAAAGAACACTATGCCCGTCGTCCAATCGTCTTTCGTTTAAAAAAAAAAAAAATGTTAAAGTTGAAAGTAAGTCTTTTTTTCAACGTTATTTTTTTTTATTATTCCATGACTTGATGAAAACCTGCCAATAGGACAATGACACACAGAGAGATCCTTGATGAAAACCTGCCAATAGGACAATGACACACAGAGAGATCCTTGATGAAAACCTGCCAATAGGACAATGACACTAAGCACACAGCCAAGACAACGCAGGAGTGGCCTCGGGACAAATCTCTCAATGTCCTTGAGTTGCCCAGCCGGAGGCCGGACTTGAACCCGATCTAACATCTCTGGAGAGACCTGAAAATAGCTGTGCAGCGACGCTCCCCATCCAACGACAGAGCTTGAGAGGATCTGCAGAGAAGAATAGGAGAAACTCCCCAAATACAGGTGTGCCAAGCTTTTAGCGTCATACCTAAGAAGACTCAAGGCTGTAATCACTGCCAAAGGTGCTTGAACAAAGTACTGAGTAAAGGGTCGGAATACTTATGTAAATGTAATCGTTCTGTTTTTTTTATTTTTATAAATTTGCTAAAATGATTGAACGTATTTTGCTTTGTCATTATTGTGTGTAGATTGTTGAGGAAAAAAACAATTTAATCCATTTTAGAATAAGGCTGTAATGTAACAAAATTTGGAAAAAGTCAAGGGGTCTGAATGCTTTCCAAATGCACTGTATATACTGGATCCAGGGTTGGATAGGTTACTTTCTAAATGTAATCCATTAGTTACTAGTTACCTGTTCAACATTGTCATCAGTAACATACATGTTGGATTTCCCTATCTCAGTAACGTAATCTGATTGCTTTTAGATTACTTTCCCCTTAAGAGTATCACAGTCATAAAATCTGATTTTAAACCTAACTTTAACCACACTGCTAACCTGAAATAACCAATTGAATATCTATTGCAGGATAAATCAATGTTAGAGTTTACATACAGTTGAAGTCGGAAGTTTACATACACCTTAGCCAAATACATTTAAACTCAGTTTTTCACAATTCCTGACATTTAATCCTAGTAAAAATTCCCTGTTTTAGGTCAGTTAGGATCACCACTTTATTTTAAGAATGTGAAATGTCAAAATAATAGTAAAGAGAATGATTTATTTCAGCTTTTATTTCTTACATCACATTCCCAGTGGGTCAGAAGTTTACATACACTCAATTAGTATTTGGTAGCATTGCCTTTAAATTGTTTAATTTGGGTCAAACGTTTCGAGTAGCCTTCCACAAGCTTCCCACAATAAGTTGGGTGAATTTTGGCCAATTTCTCCTGACAGAGCTGGTGTAACTGAATCAGGTTTGTAGGCCTCCTTGCTCGCACACGCTTTTTCAGTTCTGCCCACAAATGTCCTATAGGATTGAGGTCAGGGCTTTGTGATGGCCACTCCAATACCTTGACTTTGTTGTCCTTAAGCCATTTTGCCACAACTTTGGAAGTATGCTTGGGGTCATTGTCCATTTGGAAGACCCATTTGCAACCAAGCTTTAACTTCCTGACTGATGTCTTGAGATGTTGCTTCAATATATCCACATAATTTTCCTTCCTCATGATGCGTTTTGCTGTGGACATAGATACTTTTGTACCTGTTTCCTCCAGCATCTTCACAAGGTCCTTTGCTGTTGTTCTGGGATTGATTTGCACTTTTCGAACCAAAGTACATTAATCTATAGGAGACAGAACGCGTCTCCTTTCTGAGCAGTATGACGGCTGCGTGGTCCCATGGTGTTTATACTTGCGTATTATTGTTTGTACAGATGAACGTGGTACCTTCAGGCGTTTGGAAATTGCTCCCAAGAATGAACCAGACTTGTGGAGGTCTACAATTTTTTTTCTGAGGTCTTGGCTGATTTCTTTTTATTTTCCCATGATGTCAAGCAAAGAGGCACTGAGTTTGAAGGTAGGCCTTGAAATACATCCACAGGTACACCTCCAATTGACTCAAATTATGTCAATTAGCCTATCAGAAGCTTCTAAAGCCATCATGTTCTGGAATTTTCCAAGCTGTTTAAAGGCACAGTCAACTTAGTGTATGTAAACTTCTGACCCACTGGAGTTGTGAAATAATCTGTCTGTAGATAATTGTTGTAAAAATTACTTGTGTCATGCACAAAGTAGATGTCCTAACCGACATGCCAAAACTATAGTGTGTTAACAAGACATTTGTGGAGTGGTTGAAAAACGGGTTTTAATGACTCCAACCTAAGTGTATGTCAACTTCCGACTTCAACTGTAGCATTAGAAGAAGACAAAAATAATATTACCAATTTAACATCTATTGCAGGATAAATCAATGTTAGAGGTTATGTAGCTGGCCATAAATGGATGTTGCATTTAACTTTATGAGTTTGTTATGTAGGCTTCTTCTAACCCATTGCTTTCTACTACAGATAATAATATGATTAGGTTATATCTTTAGGCCTACAGAAAAAACTGTCTGTCAGATTTCCAGTCTTCAAGAACAGGATTTGGAATTATGGAAGTATAGATTAGACAAATTGTTTTACCTGAGCATAACTGAAAAACAAAGGACTTATTAACCTACTTTGTTGTCATCATTGGGCACATTGCTTCCAGTTGAAAAGGAAATGTTGCTCTCGGAAAGGCATGATTTATTTGAGCAGTACTGAAAAGTGCTATTTGCAGGGGGTCATGTCCCTCCCACATCTGAAATTGCAGTTTTATCATTTATCATTGCAATGTGATACAACAAGCGGCAACGGTGTGCATTAGGATCATGCGAACGCCTCAGAGCTGTTTGGAGTTTTCAGTCTGCTGGATTTAGGACTGTGCAGACACCACTGAGCGGGCGGACAGGCTGTGTGAAAGGCGAAGCTTCTGGAAGGCTGGCTGGACCAGCACGGGAGAGTTGAACAGAGGGAGCTGCTGTCAGTGTGTTACACTCTTTTCCGAATTGTAAAAGCAAGCAGAGCAGAAACTGGCAACTCTTTAGTTGATTGATGTAGCTGGCAAGGTAACTGCTGTTTAACTAACAGAAAAAAACTAAAGAAGTGTTTATTCCCAGTGCTGAGCTATTAGCTAGTGTAACTGACATGTAACGACATGCAATGGGGAGAATTCTATTGTCCCCGTCAGTAGCCCAGGCTTTTACTATAGATGGTAATGTTCTCATCTCTGGACCACACAAGCATTAGATTTGATTCTGCTAAGGCACTTGTCTCTACATCGGTCAGCTACATTGGTGACCAGGGGGGGATCTTTTCCATACACCTTTGGGGACTGGGCACACAAATGCTCCTAGAGAGAAGGGGGAATACTGAAGCATGTGTTTGACAGTTCTACAGCCTCCATCAGATGCCCAGACTTTGGCATAGAGGGTAAAGCTCTCATTTCTGGACTGCAACATTGTAAGATTGTGCCCTCCATGGCACTTGATATACATTGATTGGTAGGTTAAACTATATTTAGATACTTCACATACTGCCTGAGACACCTTTGCTGTTTCTCTCCGTACTCAATAAATGGTGAAACACTATTTGTGATGGTGTTCGTATGTATATGCATGAAACGTACATTCTGGAAAACATGTCTCACACTCAGTCATAGTTAGTAGAATAATGAATGCATTGGTAAGATTTTGGCACCGTCAACTTCTAGAAGGTTAGTAGGACAGTTAATCATGTAAACCACGTAAATATACTCCCATTCACTAAACATTTAGTATTTGAAAGTCAAACATTCATTTCCCAACAGTTTTGTCTATAATCCTACAGGCTCTTTATCAGTTTCCATACCTTATATTCCAATGCATCCAACATTATGCCCACCATGGTATTGGGCTCTGGATAAGAGCGTCTGCTAAATGACTCACTAACTGTAAGTCTCTCTGGATAAGAGCGTTCTGCTAAATGACTCACTAACTGTAAGTGGCTCTGGATAAGAGCGTCTGCTAAATGACTCACTAACTGTAAGTCGCTCTGGATAAGAGCGTCTGCTAAATGACTCACTTCTGTAAGTCTCTCTGGATAAGAGTGTCTGCTAAATGACTCACTAACTGTAAGTCTCGCTGGATAAGAGCGTCTGCTAAATGACTCACTAACTGTAAGTAGCTCTGGATAAGAGCGTCTGCTAAATGACTCACTTCTGTAAGTCTCTCTGGATAAGAGCGTCTGCTAAATGACTCACTAACTGTAAGTCTCTCTGGATAAGAGCGTCTGCTAAATGACTCACTACTGAAAGTCTCTCAGGATATGTGTAGGCTATGCCATGTGTATTGGCTAATATGTAGCTGTCGTTTTTAAACCTCCATTCTAGCAGACATGACACACACACACTTATTTCTATATACATGCTTTTATTTGGGTTTCTGTGCAAAGTATATGATTGGAATGTTTCTTTAAGCCTGCAGCTAGTTAGTGAAATGAGACATATAATCATTCCAAAACATGATTCAGAAATGCAATTCACTGACAGAGAGATAGCTAGCTAATGAAACACACATTGCCATTTCCAGTAGCTGGCTAGGCTATTCAAACTGTAACATTGACTAGCTTTCAATACATTGGATAAATGGTCCATGGAGTTACCTCTTCATTCTATCAAGACAATTCTTATTGCATGGTGAATATTTAAAGTCAAATAAAATCAAAGATGATTTGTCATACACGCCGAATACAACCTTACAGTGAAATGCTTACTTACAAGCCCTTAACCAACAATGCAGTTCAAGAATTAGAGGTAAGAAAATATTTATGAACTAAACTAAAGTAAAACATAAAATAAAATAAAAAGTAACACAATAAAATAACAATACTGAGGCTATATACAGGGGGTACCGGTACTGAATCAATGGGCTGGGGGCTATATACAGGGGGTACCGGTACCGAGTCAATGGGCTGGGGGCTATATACAGGGGGTACCGGTACCGAATCAATGGGCTGGGGTACAGGTTAGTCCAGGTAATTTGTACATGTCGGTAGGGGTAAAGTGACTATGCATAGATAATAAACAGCGAGTAGCAGCAGTGTAAAAACAAAGGGGGGGGGGATTAATTGTTCAGCCGTCTTAATGCTTGGGGGTAGAAGCTGTTAAGGAGCCTTTTGGTCCTAGACTTGGCACTCCGGTACCGCTTGCCGTGCGGTAGCAGAGAGAACAGTCTATGACTTGGGTGACTGGAGTCTTTGACAATTTTTTGGGCCTTCTTCTGACACTGCCTAGTATATAGGTCCTAGATGGAAGGAAGCTTGGCCCCAGTGATGTACTGGGCCATACGCACTACCCTCTGTAGCGCCTTGCGGTCGGATGCCGAGCAGTTGCCATACCAGGCGGTGATGCAACTGGTCAGAATGCTCTCGATGGTGCAGCTGTATAACGTTTTGAGGATCTGGGGACCAATGCCAAATCTTTCTCCTGAGGGGGAAAAGGTGTTGTCGTGCCCTCTTCACGACTGTCTTGGTGTGTTTGGACCATGATAGTTCGTTGGTGATGTGGACACCAAGGAACTTGAAACTCTCAACCCGCTCCACTACAACACCGTCAATGTTGATGGGGGCCTATTCGGCCCTCCTTTTCCTGTAGTCCTCGATCAGCTCCTTTGTCTTGCTCACGTTGAGGGAGAGGTTGTTGTCCTGGCACCACACTGCCAGGTCTCTGACCTCCTCCCTATAGGCTGTCTCATCGTTGTCGGTGATCAGGCATTCCACTGTTGTGTCGTCAGCAAACTTAATGATGGTGTTGGAGTCGTGCCTGGCCACGCAGTCGTGGGTGAACAGGGAGTACAGGACGGGACTAAGCACGCATCCCTGAGGGGCCACAGTGTTGAGGATCAGCGTGGGAGATGTGTTGTTGCCTACCCTTACCACCTGGGGGCGGCCCGTCAGGAAGTCCAGGATCCAGTTGCAGAGGGATGTGTTTAGTCCCAGGGTCCTTAGCTTAGTGACAAGCATTTCGCTACACCCGCAATAACATCTGCTAAACACGTGTATGTGACAAATAACATTTGATTTGATTTGATTAGTGGTGAGCTTTGTGGACACTATGATGTTGAATGCTGAGCTGTAGTCAATGAACAGCATTCTTACATAGGTCTTCATTTTGTCCAGGTGGGAAAGGGCAGTGTGAAAAGCGATTGAGATTGTGTCATCTATGGATCTGTTGGGGCGGTATGCGAATTGGAGTGGGTCTAGGGTTTCCAGGAAGATAGTATTGAAGTGACCAGCCTTTCAAAACACTTCATGGCTACCGACATGAGTGCTATGGGGCGGTAATCATTTAGGAAGGTTACCTTCGCTTTCTTGGGCACAGGGGCTAGGTATTACAGACTTGGTCAGGGAGAGGTTGAAAATGTCAGTGAAGACACTTGCCAGTTGGTCCGCGCATGCTTTGAGTACAAGTCCTGGTAATCGGTCTGGCCCTGCGGATTTGTGAATGTTGACCTGTTTAAAAGTCTTGCTCATATCGGATATGGAAAGCGTGATCACACAGTCATCCGGAACAGCTGGTGCTCTCATGCATGCTTCAGTGTTGCTTGCCTCGAAGCACTGTGGGGACGACTTCGTTGATGCACTTATTGATGAAGCCGGTGACTGAGGTGGTATACTCCTCAATGCCATTGGATGAATCCCGGAACATATTCCAGTCTGTGCTAGCAAAACAGTCCTGTAGCGTAGCATCCACGTCATCTGACCACTTCCGTATTGAGCGAGTCACTGGTACTTCCTGCTTTAGTTTTTGGGTGTAAGCAGGAATCAGGAGGATAGAATTATGGTCAGATTTGCCAAATGGAGGCAAGGGAGAGCTTTGATAGCACAGTTATTTTAGTATTGCAGTCAAAAAACATATATTTATCTTATTTCAGTCTTTGGGATCTTTTAGATATATATGTTTCTCTTCATCAGCTCACGTTTTCGTTGCTGTAGTTACATCGTAGATAAAAAGCAGTCCATTGGCTGCCTCCATCACGAAGGGTATGTATGGGACTTCCGATTGGTTCCAAGTTTAGGAGTTAGGAGTTCGTCAAATTTGCCTGAAATATATTTTTCATGAGAAAATGTGTAAGAATTGAAGGTGCCAACTAGGGCTGTGGCGGTCACGAAATTTCGTCAGCCGGTGATTGTCAAGCAGATAACTGTCGGTCTCACGGTAATTTACCATTAATTAACATAAACACATTTAGCATCTCCTGGCTTCCACACACAGACTACAAGTCACTGATGCTGACCTTTGGAACATCTGCATCAGACTAATCAGACCAAAGGACACATTTCCACCGGTCTAATGTCCATTGCTCGTGTTTCTTGGTCCAAGCAAGTCTCTTCTTCTTATTGGTGTCCTTTTAGTAGTGGTTTCTTTGCAGCAATTCGACCCTGAAGGCCTGATTCACACAGTCTCCTCTGAACAGTTGATGTTGAGATGTGTCTGTTACTTGAACTCTGTGAAGCATTTATTTGGGCTGCAATTTCTGAGGCTGATAATTCTAATTAACTTATCCTCTGCAGCAGAGTTAACTCTGGGTCTGCCTTTCCTGTGATGTTCCTCATGAGAGCCAGTTTCATCATAGCGCTTGATGGTTTTTGCAACTGCACTTGAAGAAACTTTCAAAGTTCCTGAAATGTTCTGTATTGTCTGACCTTCATGTCTTAAAGTAATGATGGACTGTCGTTTCTCTTTGCTTATTTGAGCTGTTCTTGCCATAATATGGACTTGGTCTTTTACCAAATAGGGCCATCTTCTGTATACCACCCCTACCTTGTCACAACACAACTCATTGGCTCAAATGCATTAAGGAAAGAAATTCCACAAATTAACTTTTAACAAGGCACACCTGTTAATTGAAATGCATTCCAGGTGACTACCTCATGAAGCTGGTTGAGAGAATGCCAAGTGTGCAACGCTGTCATCAAGTCAAAGGGTGGCTACTTTGAAGATTCTCAAATATAAAATATATTTGTTTAACACTTTTTTGGTTACTACATGATTCCATATGTGTTATTTCATAGTTTTGATGTCTTCACTATTATTCTACAATGTAGAAAATAATAAAAAAAATAAAGAAAAACCCTTGAATGAGCAGGTGTGTCCAAACTTTTGACTGGTACTGCATTTGTTCATTTGTTCATTGGTCTGTTGATTGGTTGGTCATTGGGTTCATTTGTTTTGCAATATGTTCAAATCAAATCAAGCTTTATTTATACAGCACATTTCAAACATGGATGCAACACAATGGATTCACAGGAAAAAACTAATAAACACTATGAAAATAAAAACTGAAATATTTACTAGACAACAGAGGATAAAAACTAAAGAATATCAATAAAAGCTGAAAGACTAAAGAGCATCTAAGGAAATAACATTGGTTAAAACAGTAAGAATATGATGTAATATCCAGGCCAAAATATAAGCTAGTTTTACTACGCTGTTTATTTTCCAACCCATTATTGTATTGGCAATAATTCACTTAATGGTGATGCATGGAATAATTACAAATGTAAATAAATAAGTATTTAAAACTTATACAAATAAAACGAAGGTAGATTGGACTTCGGGCTCAATTTTCTTTTGAAAAACATTTTGCTCGGTGGGATACTGCCCAATGTCAAAACACCGTTTTAACGTGTCCAAATCAATAACCAATATGCAGAAACAGTTTGTGATGAATTGAAAACATAAACCTAAAATGTACTATCGACACAAAGATGTTCCACAATAGTAATCATAATACAGTGGGGAAAAAAAGTATTTAGTCAGCCACCAATTGTGCAAGTTCTCCCACTTAAAAAGATGAGAGAGGCCTGTAATTTTCATCATAGGTACACGTCAACTATGACAGACAAAATGAGGAAAAAAATTCCAGATAATCACATTGTAGGATTTTTAATGAATTTATTGGCATATGATGGTGGAAAATAAGTATTTGGTCAATAACAAAAGTTTCTCAATACTTTGTTATATACCCTTTGTTGGCAATGACACAGGTCAAACGTTTTCTGTAAGTCTTCACAAGGTTTTCACACACTGTTGCTGGTATTTTGGCCCATTCCTCCATGCAGATCTCCTCTAGAGCAGTGATGTTTTGGGGCTGTCGCTGGGCAACACAGACTTTCAACTCCCTCCAAAGATTTTCTATGGGGTTGAGATCTGGAGACTGGCTAGGCCACTCCAGGACCTTGAAATGCTTCTTACGAAGCCACTCCTTCGTTGCCCGGGCGGTGTGTTTGGGATCATTGTCATGCTGAAAGACCCAGCCACGTTTCATCTTCAATGCCTTTGCTGATGGAAGGAGGGTTTCACTTTATTATTATTATATTATTACTCAAAATCTCACGATACATGGCCCCATTCATTCTTTCCTTTACACGGATCAGTCGTCCTGGTCCCTTTGCAGAAAAACAGCCCCAAAGCATGATGTTTCCAACCCCATGCTTCACAGTAGGTATGGTGTTCTTTGGATGCAACTCAGCATTCTTTGTCCTCCAAACATGACGAGTTGAGTTTTTACCAAAAAGTTATATTTTGGTTTCATCTGACCATATGACATTCTCCCAATCCTCTTCTCGATCATCCAAATGCACTTCAGACGGGCCTGGACATGTACTGGCTTAAGCAGGGGGACACGTCTTGCACTGCAGGATTTGAGTCCCTGGCGGCGTAGTGTGTTACTGATGGTAGGCTTTGTTACTTTGGGCCCAGCTCTCTGCAGGTCATTCACTAGGTCCCCCCGTGTGGTTCTGGGATTTTTGCTCACCGTTCTTGTGATCATTTTGACCCCACGGGGTGAGATCTTGCGTGGAGCCCCAGATCGAGGGAGATTATCAGTGGTCTTGTATGTCTTCCATTTCCT
The DNA here is from genome assembly GCF_964263955.1 of Coregonus lavaretus. NCBI lineage: Eukaryota > Metazoa > Chordata > Actinopteri > Salmoniformes > Salmonidae > Coregonus > Coregonus lavaretus. The sequence continues at coordinate 145,213 of NW_028167097.1, read as the reverse complement.
GATAATTGCTCCCACAGTTGATTTCTTCAAACCAAGCTGCTTACATATTGCAGATTCAGTCTTCCCAGCCTGGTGCAGGTCTACAATTTTGTTTTTGGTGTCCTTTGACAGCTCTTTGGTCTTGGCCATTGTGGAGTTTGGAGTGTGACTGTTTGAGGTTGTGGACAGGTGTCTTTTATACTGATAACAAGTTCAAACAGGTGCCATTAATACAGGTAACGAGTGGAGGACAGAGGAGCCTCTTAAAGAAGAAGTTACAGGTCTGTGAGAGCCAGAAATCTTGCTTGTTTGTAGGTGACCAAATACTTATTTTCCACCATAATTTGCAAATAAATTCATTAAAAATCCTACAATGGGATTTTCTGGAAAAAATTTTCTCAATTTGTCTGTCATAGTTGACGTGTACCTATGATGAAAATTACAGGCCTCTCTCATCTTTTTAAGTGGGAGAACTTGCACAATTGGTGGCTGACTAAATACTTTTTTTCCCCACTGTACTTGTATTTTTTTAAACAAGCATCTTATAAAACCTCACAATCACCAAAAAACGCTGTTGTTTTGACAAGTGGCAATAAATCACTGATATCTATTAGGGGGTAAATCAGGTTGTACCTGCTGTTGAAACTAACACAACTAAAAAAACACATGGAAACGGGAGATATCTTTTACCTCACTGGTTAGAGGACAACCTGCAGAAGACAGTCAGCTACATTTTGGAGTGATGCATTTACATTTATGGGTCGCTAAACAAAGGAACGCAACACTTATTTGTCATTACTCATATCGATATCACGTTGAAATCAATTGCAGGAGAGGGGGGAGATGAGGTTTTTGACGACAAAAAAATGGGAGATATATATTACTTAGAATAATGTGTACATCACTGGTCAGAGGACAATTTGTAGAAAACAGCTAGCTACATTTAGAAGTGTTGCATTTTGATTCAAGTGGGTCGCCAACACAGTAAGTGTAACGCAACACTTTATTTCTCAATCACTTTTTGTTAATGACATAAATAGTACTCTTTCATTTCAGAGCCTGGATTTTTCCATTGATGAGGCTAATATCCATATCACGCTGAAATCAATAGAACAGGGGGCAAACATTTAAGGGTCTACATTGTGACATTATTAATCAAAGTATTCCTTCTACAATGTTAAAAACATTCTAAACCGTGACAATAATTAAAATACTCCAATGTTAAAAACATTCTACATTATTTTATTGTATCTGTATCTGTAGGATAGAACGTTCCTCTGTAGCTCAGCTGGTAGAGCACGGCGCTGGTAACGCCCAGGTAGTGGGTTCGATCCCCGGGACCACCCATACGTTTAAAAAAAATTATGCACACATGACTGTAAGTGGCTTTGGATAAAAGCGTCTGCTAAATGGAATATTATTATTATTCATGTATGTATTTTCTGATCTTTAAATCAGAGATATTTTCCCAGCGTATCTCTTTCCACATTGATCACAGCTATCAGATATGTCTCCTGTATGTGTTCTCTGGTGTATAGTCAGAGATGTAACAAATCTGCTCCCACATTGATCACAGCTATAAAAGATGTATCTCCAATGTGTGTTTTCTGATGTACCTTCAGCAAGCTTGAGTGATTAAAACTCTTCCTACATTGATAACAGCTATACATTTTCTCTCCAGTGTGAATTTTCTGGTGTAATTGTAATGTATATAATTTTGAAAAGGTCTTCTCACAGTGAGAGCAGCTAAAAGGTTTCTCCCCTGTGTGTGTTCTCTGGTGTGCTTTCAGGCTGCTTGGAACATTAAAAAATTTCCCACATTGATCACAGCTATAAGGTTTCTCTCCTGTGTGTGTTCTCTGGTGTATAGTCAGACGGCTAGATGTAACAAAACTCTTCCCACATTGATCACAGCTAAAAGGTTTCTCCCCTGTGTGTGTTCTCTGATGAACCTTCAGGCAGCTTGAGTGAGTAAAACTCTTCCCACATTGGTTACAGCTATAAGGTTTCTCTCCTGTATGGATTCTCTCATGTCTTTTGAGGTCTGCTGAAGAGGTGAATCTCTTCCCACAGTCAGAGCAGTGAGCTGTATCGCCTGTGTGAATTCTCTGGTGTACTTTTAGTGAATCTAATCTTGAGTAACTCTTCCCACAGTCAGAGCAGAGGTGAGATTTCTTCCATGTGGGTTTCCGCTGGTGTTTCTTGAGGTGTTCTGATGTGGAGAGACTCTTCTCTGCCTCCTCAGCTTCATGATGTTGTTGAGGCTCCTCAGAGGATCCACCATAGTCACGTCTCTCTCCTGTGTGAACAACAAAGTCAGACAGATGGTTAAAGACCAACAACAGCAGAAATCCACGGTTTATTTGAGCTAAAAGGTGATGCCCATGATGTTGTACAATAATTTATTTATGACAGTCAGTGATCAACAACAGTCATATTTAATCTTATTTTTTTTCACATTAGTAGTAAAATTGATGATTCTAGGCTAGAAATAAGTTATTAAAGTTGAAGGAACCTTAGGCAATGCACCAGACCACTTTTGGTCACCAATTATGCAATGCAAATTAATTACTTAAAAATCATACAATGTGATTTTCTGGATTTTTGTTTTAGATTCCGTCTCTCACAGTTGAAGTGTACCTATGATAAAAATTACAGACCTCTACATGCTTTGTAAGTAGGAAAACCTGCAAAATTGGCAGTGTATCAAAGACTTGTTCTCCCCACTGTATATTTAATATGTCAAATATATATAACCTGGTAAATATATACAGTTGGGAGAACAAGTATTTGATACACTGCCGATTTTGCAGGTTTTCCTACTTACAAAGCATGTAGAGGTCTGTAATCTTTATCATAGGTACACTTCAACTGTGAGAGACGGAATCTAAAACAAAAATCCAAAAAATCACATTGTATGATTTTTAAGTAATTAATTTGCATTTTATTGCATGACATAAGTATTTGATACATCAGAAAAGCAGAACGTAATATTTGGTACAGAAACCTTTGTTTGCAATTACAGAGATCATACGTTTCCTGTAGGTCTTGACCAGGTTTGCACACACTGCAGCAGGGATTTTGGCCCACTCCTCCATACAGACCTTCTCCAGATCCTTCAGGTTTCGGGGCTGTCGCTGGGCAATACGGACTTTCAGCTCCCTCCAAAGATTTTCTATTGGGTTCAGGTCTGGAGACTGGCTAGGCCACTCCAGGACCTTGAGATGCTTCTTACGGAGCCACTCCTTAGTTGCCCTGGCTGTGTGTTTCGGGTCGTTGTCATGCTGGAAGACCCAGCCACGACCCATCTTCAATGTTCTTACTGAGGGAAGGAGGTTGTTGGCCAAGATCTCGCGATACATGGCCCCATCCATCCTCCCCTCAATACGGTGGAGTCGTCCTGTCCCCTTTGCAGAAAAGCATCCCCAAAGAATGATGTTTCCACATCCATGCTTCGACGGTTGGGATGGTGTTCTTGGGGTTGTACTCATCCTTCTTCTTCCTCCAAACACGGCAAGTGGAGTTTAGACCAAAAAGCTATATTTTTGTCTCATCAGACCACATGACCTTCTCCCATTCGTCCTCTGGATCATCCAGATGGTCATTGGCAAACTTCAGACGGGCCTGGACATGCGCTGGCTTGAGCAGGGGGACCTTGCGTGTGCTGCAGGATTTTTATCCATGACGGCGTATTGTGTTACTAATGGTTTTCTTTGAGACTGTGGTCCCAGCTCTCTTCAGGTCATTGACCAGGTCCTGCCGTGTAGTTCTGGGCTGATCCCTCACCTTCCTCATGATCATTGATGCCCCACGAGGTGAGATCTTGCATGGAGCCCCAGACTGAGGGTGATTGACCATCATCTTGAACTTCTTCCATTTTCTAATAATTGTGCCAACAGTTGTTGCCTTCTCACCAAGCTGCTTGCCTATTGTCCTGTAGCCCATCCCAGCCTTGCGCAGGTCTACAATTTTATCCCTGATGTCCTTACACAGCTCTCTGGTCTTTGCCATTGTGGAGAGGTTGGAGTCTGTTTGATTGAGTGTGTGGACAGGTGTCTTTTATACAGGTAACGAGTTCAAACAGGTGCAGTTAATACAGGTAATGAGTGGAGAACAGGAGGGCTTCTTAAAGAAAAACTAACAGGTCTGTGAGAGCCGGAATTCTTACTGGTTGGTAGGTGATCAAATACTTATGTCATGCAATAAAATGCAAATTAATTACTAAAAAATCATACAATGTGATTTTCTGAATTTTTGTTTTAGATTCCGTCTCTCACAGTTGAAGTGTCCCTATGATAAAAATTACAGACCTCTACATGCTTTGTAAGTAGGAAAACCTGTAAAATCGGCAGTGTATCAAATACTTGTTCTCCCCACTGTATATATATATATATATTTAATATGTAACATATATATAACCTGGTAAATATATATAATTAATATGTAAAATATATATAACCTGGTAAATATATATATATTTAATATGTCAAATATATATAACCTGGTAAATATATATATATATATATATATATTTAACATGTCAAATATATATAACCTGGTAAATATATATATTTAATATGTAAAATATATATAACCTGGTAAATATATATATATATATTTAATATGTAAAATACATATAACCTGGTAAATATATATATATATTTAATATGTAAAAAACATATAACCTGGTAATATATATATATATATATATATATATATATATATATATATATATATATATATATATATATTTCATATATATAACCTGGTAAATATATATACATTTAATATGTAAAATATATATAACCTGGTATATATATATATATATATATATATATATATATATATATATATATATATATATATTTAATATGTAAAATACATATAACCTGGTATATATATATATATTTAATATATATAACCTGGTAAATATATATATTTAATATGTAAAAAAAAATATATATATATATATATATATATATATACACAGTGGGGGAAAAAAGTATTTAGTCAGCCACCAATTGTGCAAGTTCTCCCACTTAAAAAGATGAGAGAGGCCTGTAATTTTAATCATAGGTACAGGTCAACTATGACAGACAAATTGAGGAAAAAAATCCAAAAAATCACATTGTAGGATTTTTAATGAATTTATTTGCAAATTATGGTGGAAAATAAGTATTTGGTCACCTACAAACAAGCAAGATTTCTGTCTCTCACAGACCTGTAACTTCTTCTTTTAGAGGCTCCTCTGTCCTCCACTCGTTAATTGTATTAATGGCACCTGTTTGAACTTGTTATCAGTATAAAAGACACCTGTCCACAACCTCAAACAGTCACACTCCAAACTCCACTATGGCCAAGACCAAAGAGCTGTCAAAGGACACCAGAAACAAAATTGTAGACCTGCCCCAGGCTGGGAAGACTGAATCTGCAATAGGTAAGCAGCTTGGTTTGAAGAAGTCAATTGTGGGAGCAATTATTAGGAAATGGAAGACATACAAGACCACTGATAATCTCCCTCGATCTGGGGCTCCACGCAAGATCTCACCCCGTGGGGTCAAAATGATCACAAGAACGGTGAGCAAAAATCCCAGAACCACACGGGGGGACGTAGTGAATGACCTGCAGAGAGCTGGGACCAAAGTAACAAAGCCTACCATCAGTAACACACTACGCCGCCAGGGACTCAAATCCTGCAGTGTCAGACGTGTCCCCCTGCTTAAGCCAGTACATGTCCAGGCCCGTCTGAAGTTTGCTAGAGTGCATTTGGATGATCCAGAAGAGGATTGGGAGAATGTCATATGGTCAGATGAAACCAAAATATAACTTTTTGGTAAAAACTCAACTCGTCGTGTTTGGAGGACAAAGAATGCTGAGTTGCATCCAAAGAACACCATACCTACTGTGAAGCATGGAGGTGGAAACATCATGCTTTGGGGCTGTTTTTCTGCAAAGGGACCAGGACGACTGATCCGTGTAAAGGAAAGAATGAATGGGGCCATGTATCGTGAGATTTTGAGTGAAAACCTCCTTCCATCAGCAAGGGCATTGAAGATGAAACATGGCTGGGTCTTTCAGCATGACAATGATCCCAAACACACCGCCCTGGCAACAAAGGAGTGGCTTCGTAAGAAGCATTTCAAGGTCCTGGAGTGGCCTAGCCAGTCTCCAGATCTCAACCCCATAGAAAATCTTTGGAGGGAGTTGAAAGTCCGTGTTGCCCAGCGATAGCCCCAAAACATCACTGCTCTAGAGGAGATCTGCATGGAGGAATGGGCCAAAATACCAGCAACAGTGTGTGAAAACCTTGTGAAGACTTACAGAAAAAGTTTGACCTGTGTCATTGCCAACAAAGGGTATATAACAAAGTATTGAGAAACTTTTGTTATTGACCAAATACTTATTTTCCACCATAATTTGCAAATAAATTCATTAAAAATCCTACAATGTAATTTTCTGGATTTGTTTTCTCATTTTGTCTGTCATATTTGACGTGTACCTATGATGAAAATTACAGGCCTCTCTCATCTTTTTAAGTGGGAGAACTTGCACAATTGGTGGCTGACTAAATACTTTTTCCCCCCACTGTATATATAACCTGGTAAATATATATATAATATATAAAATACAGTGGGGGAAAAAAGTTGACATGTTTAAACTTTCAGTCTGGTAGATACCATTAGTTATATGATCCAGCTTTCAGTGTGGTAGATACCATTAGTGATATGATCCAGCTTTCAGTCTGGTAGATACCATTAGTGATATGATACAGCTTTCAGTCTGGTAGATACCATTAGTGATATGATACAGCTTTCAGTCTGGTAGATACCATTAGTGATATGATACAGCTTTCAGTCTGGTAGATAACATTAGTGATATGATACAGCTTTCAGTCTGGTAGATACCATTAGTGATATGATACAGCTTTCAGTGTGGTAGATACCATTAGTGATATGATCCAGCTTTCAGTCTGGTAGATACCATTAGTGATATGATCCAGCTTTCAGTCTGGTAGATACCATTAGTGATATGATACAGCTTTCAGTCTGGTAGATACCATTAGTGATATGATCCAGCTTTCAGTGTGGTAGATACCATTAGTGATATGATCCAGCTTTCAGTCTGGTAGATACCATTAGTGATATGATCCAGCTTTCAGTCTGGTAGATACCATTAGTGATGATACAGCTTTCAGTCTGGTAGATACCATTAGTGATATGATCCAGCTTCCAGTCTGGTAGATACCATTAGTGATATGATACAGCTTTCAGTCTGGTAGATACCATTAGTGATATGATCCAGCTTTCAGTCTGGTAGATACCATTAGTGATATGATACAGCATTCAGTCTGGTAGATACCATTAGTGATATGATACAGCTTTCAGTCTGGTAGATACCATTAGTGATATGATCCAGCTTTCAGTCTGGTAGATACCATTAGTGATATGATACAGCTTTCAGTCTGGTAGATACCATTAGTGATATGATACAGCTTTCAGTCTGGTAGATACCATTAGTGATATGATACAGCTTTCAGTCTGGTAGATACCATTAGTGATATGATCCAGCTTTCAGTCTGGTAGATACCATTAGTGATATGATCCAGCTTTCAGTCTGGTAGATACCATTAGTGATGTGATCCAGCTTTCAGTCTGGTAGATACCATTAGTGATATGATCCAGCTTTCAGTCTGGTAGATACCATTAGTGATATGATACAGCTTTCAGTCTGGTAGATACCATTAGTGATATGATCCAGCTTTCAGTCTGGTAGAGACCATTAGTGATATGATCCAGCTTTCAGTCTGGTAGATACCATTAGTGATATGATCCAGCTTTCAGTGTGGTAGATACCATTAGTGATATGATCCAGCTTTCAGTCTGGTAGAGACCATTAGTGATATGATCCAGCTTTCAGTCTGGTAGAGACCATTAGTGTTCCGATACAGCTTTCAATCTGGTACAGTGCCTTGCAAAAGTATTCAACCCCCTTGGCGTTTTTCCTATTTTGTTGCATTACAACCTGTAATTTAAATTGATTTTTATTTGGATTTCATGTAATGGACATACACAAAATAGTCCAAATTGGTGAAGTGAAAGGAAAAAAATAACTTGTTTAAAACAATTCTAAAAAATAAATAATGGAAAAGTGGCGTGTGCACATGTATTCACCCCCTTTGCTATGAAGCCCCTAAATAAGATCTGGTGTAACCAATTACCTTCAGAAGTCACATAATTAGTTAAAGTCCACCTGTGTGCAATCTAAGTTTCACATGATCTGTCACATGATCTCAGTATATATACCCCTGTTCTGAAAGGCCCCAGAGTCTGCAACACCACTAAGCAAGGGGCACCACCAAGCAAGCGGCACCATGAAGACCAAGGAGCTCTCCAAACAGGTCAGGGACAAAGTTGTGGAGAAGTACAGATCAGGGTTTGGTTATAAAAAAATATCAGAAACTTTGAACATCCCACGGAGCACCATTAAATCCATTATTAAAAAATGGAAAGAATATGGCACCACAACAAAGCTGCCAAGAGAGGGCCGCCCACCAAAACTCACGGACCAGGAAAGGAGGGAATTAATCAGAGAGGCAACAAAGAGACCAAAGATAACCCTGAAGGAGCTGCAAAGCTCCACAGCGGAGATTGTAGTATCTGTCCATAGGACCACTTTAAGCCGTACACTCCACAGAGCTGGGCTTTACGGAAGAGTGTCCAGAAAAAAGACATTGCTTAAAGAAAAAAATAAGCAAACACGTTTGGTGTTCGCCAAAAGGCATGTGGGAGACTCCCCAAACATATGGAAGAAGGTACTCTGGTCAGATGAGACAAAAATTGAGATTTTTGGCCATCAAGGAAAACGCTATGTCTGGCGCAAACCCAACACCTCTCATCACCCCGAGAACACCATCCCCACAGTGAAGCATGGTGGTGGCAGCATCATGCTGTGGGGATGTTTTTCATCGGCAGGGACTGGGAAACTGGTTAGAATTGAAGGAATGATGGATGGCACTAAATACAGGGAAATTCTTGAGGGAAACCTGTTTCAGTCTTCCAGAGATTTGAGACTGGGACAAAGGTTCACCTTCCAGCAGGACAATGACCCTAAGCATACTGCTAAAGCAACACTCGAGTGGTTTAAGGGGAAACATTTAAATGTATTGGAATGGCCTAGTCAAAGCCCAGACCTCAATCCAATTGAGAATCTGTGGTATGACTTAAAGATTGCTGTACACCTGCGGAACCCATCCAACTTGAAGGAGCTGGAGCAGTTTTGCCTTGAAGAATGGGCAAAAATCCCAGTGGCTAGATGTGCCAAGCTTATAGAGGCATACCCCAAGAGACTTGCGAAACACATATTGATATAGAGGCCGGCGTGGGGGCACCATGATGAGACTAGAGTGAATAAATCACCTCTACCCTCTGTTCTATTGGCGAATCACTGGAGAATAAACCGGACGAGGTCCGTTTGAGACTATTCTATAAACGGGACATTAAGAAATGTAATATACTGCTTCTGGGAGTCATGGCTGAACAGGGACAAGGATAATATACGTCTAGCTGGTTTTTCTATGCATCGGCAGGACAGAACGGCAGAGTCCGGTAAGATTGGGGGGGGGGGGGGTTGTCTTTGTCAACAACAGCAGCCATCTCTAATATTAAGGATGTCTCGAGGTTCTGCTCGCCTGAGTTGAATACCTAATTTTAAGTGTAGACTATTTACCAAGAGAGTTTATCTGTATTATTCGTAGCTGTCCATTTACCACCACTAACTCATTCTGGCACTAAAACCGCCCTCAACCAGCTGTATAGGGCCGTAAGCAAACAAACAAATGCTCATCCAGAGGCGGCGCTACTAGTGGTGATGTTAACGCAGGAAAACTGGAATCAATTTGAAGTCATTTCTACCTGTGCAACTAGAGGGGAATAAAACTCTAGATGACCTTTACTCCACACAGAGACACATACAAAGCTCTAGACCACCTTTACTCCACACAGAGACACATACAAAGCTCTAGACCACCTTTACTCCACACAGAGACACATACAAAGCTCTAGACCACCTTTACTCCACACACAGAGACACATACAAAGCTCTAGACCACCTTTACTCCACACAGAGACACATACAAAGCTCTAGACCACCTTTACTCCACACAGAGACACATACAAAGCTCTAGACCACCTTTACTCCACACAGAGACACATACAAAGCTCTAGACCACCTTTACTCCACACAGAGACACATACAAAGCTCTAGACCACCTTTACTCCACACAGAGAGACACATACAAAGCTCTAGACCACCTTTACTCCACACAGAGACACATACAAAGCTCTAGACCACCTTTACTCCACACAGAGACACATACAAAGCTCTAGACCACCTTTACTCCACACAGAGACACATACAAAGCTCTAGACCACCTTTACTCCACACACAGAGACACATACAAAGCTCTAGACCACCTTTACTCCACACACAGAGACACATACAAAGCTCTAGACCACCTTTACTCCACACAGAGACACATACAAAGCTCTAGACCACCTTTACTCCACACAGAGACACATACAAAGCTCTAGACCACCTTTACTCCACACACAGAGACACATACAAAGCTCTAGACCACCTTTACTCCACACAGAGACACATACAAAGCTCTAGACCACCTTTACTCCACACAGAGACACATACAAAGCTCTAGACCACCTTTACTCCACACACAGAGACACATACAAAGCTCTAGACCACCTTTACTCCCCACACAGAGACACATACAAAGCTCTAGACCACCTTTACTCCACACACAGAGACACATACAAAGCTCTAGACCACCTTTACTCCACACAGAGACACATACAAAGCTCTAGACCACCTTTACTCCACACACAGAGACACATACAAAGCTCTCCCTCACCCTCCATTTGGCAAATCTGACCATAACTCTTTCCTCCTGACTCCTGCTTACAAGTAAAAACTCAAACAGGAAAGTACCAGGTCAATACGGAAGAGGTCCGATAAAGCGGATGCTAAGCTACAGGACTGTTTCTCTAGCAACAGACTGGAATATGTTCCGGGATTCATCTGATGACATTGAGGAGTTTACCTCATCAGTCAACGCCTTCATTAATAAGTGCATCGACGACATCCTCGCCCCAGTACGTACATACCTGTATATTTGAGACTGCTCAACAAAAGAATATTGGTCTAACAACAGCCTATCGACCAAACAATCGACCAGTCGACTAAATGGGGTCAGCCCTAACAGCCATTGATTCTTGAAGAATCAAACTTATAAATGCCTCATATGTTTCAACTGTACTACTCCATCACAAACCAAAATATAAGCTTGTATAACGCCACTGTTTGTAAACAAACACTGTATAGCTTCAAAACCAGGTTAAAACTGTGATTTTGACCTTATGGACGGCCAGTCCTTGTATTCATAGTGTAGTGAATTCCAGGGGTAGCCCTGAGCTGGACTCAAACCTGGGTCCAGAGACTGTCAAGCCAACACCTTATAACTGTTATACCAAGATGTCTGAACTTCTTGATGAGGTCGCTAGGTTTTGGGTTAAGGTTGCTACAATAGCTTTCTCTATGAATTTGAGAGTGGTTACATTTCTCCAACCCCCATCCCTCAGCTGTTTACCAAACCAAGTCTCTGGGCAGCCATTTTGTTGCTGTTTAAAACCTAGGTTGTCCCTTTAAAAAAGCCACATCAATCAATCAACCAATCTGCAGTTCAAACAATAACAAAGCTGTCATTCTGCCACTGTTTTGGTAATAAGATGGTGGATGGGACTGGAGAAATGTAACTACTCTCAAATAAATAGACAGACAGACCTATGGATGCAAGGACTGACCATCCATGACATCAATATTATAGTTTTAACCATGTTGAGGCGATACAGTGTTGGTTTACATTTACATTGTTTCTAAGCATTGGAGTAAAAAAAGCTTATTTTGGGATCTGATGGGGTACGACAGTTGAACTAAGCTCAGGAGGCATGTGTTATATTCTGTAGCGCAGTTGGTAGAGAATGGCGCTTGCAACGCCAGGGTTGTGGGTTCGATTCCCACGTGGGGTCAGTATGAAAATGTATGCACTCACTAACTGTAAGTCGCTCTGGATAAGAGCGTCTGCTAAATGACTAAAATGTAAAGAATCAATGGCTATATATAAATCATGAAAAAGTCCAAATATGGATGTAGCAACTGCAGATTTCACCTTTAACACCACACATCAGTTCAACAACTGCAGAGTTTGTGCCTCTGTTTTTAAGACAGTACTTACTAGTGTTAATCAGGGCCCGGTTTCTCAAAAGCATCTTACGGCTAAGGCTAAGTTCATCATTAGAACCATTGGATGCCTTAAGATGCCTTTGGGAAACCGGAACCAGATATCCAGTTTCCTCCTCTTCTTCCTCCTCCTTTTTCGATGTGACAGTCATCTCCCCCTCCTCCTCTTTCACTCCAAAAACGGGAGCCTCCTCTTCTTTCACTGTAACATCCTCCTCCTCTTTCACTCTGAACACGTCTTTCTCTTCTTCTTTCACGGTAACATCCTCCTCCTCTTTCACTCTGAACGCGTCTTCCTCTTCTTTCACTGTAACATCCTCCTCTTCCTCTTTCACTCTGAACGCGTCTTCCTCTTCTTTCACTGTAACATCCTCTTCCTCTTTCACTCTGAACGCGTCTTCCTCTTCTTTCACTGTAACATCCTCCTCCTCTTTCACTCTGAACGCGTCTTCCTCTTCTTTCACTGTAACATCCTCCTCCTCTTTCACTCTGAACGCGTCTTCCTCTTCTTTCACTGTAACGTCTTTCTCTTCTTCTTTCACGGTAACAGCTTCACCCTCTACTTGTTTTTGTATTGTAACATCCTCCTCTTCCTCCTCCTCTTTCACTAGAGCTTCTTTCTCCGTCCAGCAGACCTCCTCTTCTTTAGCAGGAGGAGAGTAGCTTAGTGAGCTCATGGTCGGGGATGTTAGCTAGCTAGGCTAGTGCTAACTTAACAAGCCAGCTAGCTGACTAATAACAACTTAATATTAAATTAAATAGGTTAACAAGTAGATACGACGGAAGTGGGTTTAAAACACAGTAGCTAATATACACCGAAAGCGTCTAGTGCTTGAATCTTTCGGCTGTTGGCTAACCAGCTACGGAGGTGGTTGACTGTTGCCTTCCGTCCACTAGATTATACGTCACGCTTTCAGCATCGCCTGAAAGACACACATCGCCATCTGCTGACTGGAGTGGGTATCGCGGTTGAGGAAAATATTTTATTATATAGATGTATATAATGAACAGACTAGGTCTATACTGCTCCTACATGGTGTAACAATACATCATATAGATGTATTTAATGAACAGACTAGGTCTATACTGCTCCTACATGGTGTAACAATACATCATGTAGATGTATATAATGAACAGACTAGGTCTATACTGCTCCTACATGGTGTAACAATACATCATATAGATGTATATAATGAACAGACTAGGTCTATACTGCTCCTACATAGTGTAACAATACATCATGTAGATGTATATAATGAACAGACTAGGTCTATACTGCTCCTACATGGTGTAACAATACATCATATAGATGTATATAATGAACAGACTAGATCTACACTGCTCCTACATGGTGTAACAATACATCATATAGATGTATATATAATGAACAGACTAGATCTATACTGCTCCTACATGGTGTAACAATACATCATATAGATGTATATAATGAACAGACTAGGTCTATACTGCTCCTACATGGTGTAACAATACATCATATAGATGTATATAATGAACAGACTAGGTCTATACTGCTCCTACATGGTGTAACAATACATCATATAGATGTATATAATGAACAGACTAGGTCTATACTGCTCCTACATGGTGTAACAATACATCATGTAGATGTATATAATGAACAGACTAGGTCTATACTGCTCCTACATGTAACAACACATAGATGTATATAATGAACAGACTAGGTCTATACTGCTCCTACATGGTGTAACAATACATCATGTAGATGTATATAATGAACAGACTAGGTCTATACTGCTCCTACATGGTGTAACAATACATCATATATACAGTCATGGCCAAAATTGTTGGCACCCCTGAAATTTTTCCAGAAAATGAAGTATTTCTCACAGAAAAGTATTGAAATTACACATGTTTTGCTATGCACATGTTTATTTCCTTTGTGTGTATTGGAATAACACAAAAAAAACAGGAAAAAAGCAAATTTGACATAATTTCACACAAAACTCAAAAAATGGGCCGGACAAAATGATTGGCACCCTTAACTTAATATTTAGTTGCACACCCTTTGGAAAAAATAACTGAAATCAGTCGCTTCCTATAACCATCAATAAGCTTCTTACACCTCTCACCCGGAATTTTGGACCACTCTTCTTTTGCAAACTGCTCCAGGTCTCTCATATTGGATGGGTGCCTTTTCCCAACAGCAATTTTAAGATCTCTCCACAGGTGTTCAATGGGATTAAGATCTGGACTCATTGCTGGCCACTTCAGAACTCTCCAGCGCTTTGTTGCCATCCATTTCTGGGTGCTTTTTGAAGTATGTTTGGGGTCATTGTCCTGCTGGAAGACCCATGATCTCGGACGCAAACCCAGCTTTCTGACACTGGGCCCTACATTGCGACCCAAAATCCTTTGGTAATCCTCAGATTTCATGATGCCTTGCACACAGTCAAGGCACCCAGTGCCAGAGGCAGCAAAACAACCCCAAAACATCTTTGAACCTCCACCATATTTGACTGTAGGTACTGTGTTCTTTTCTTTGAAGGCTTCATTACATTTTCGGTAAACAGTAGAACGATGTGCTTTACCAAAAAGCTCTATCTTGGTCTCATCTGTCCATAAGACGTTCTCCCAGAAGGAATTTGGCTTACTCATGTACATTTTGGCAAACTGTAGTCTTGCTTTTTTATGTCTCTGTGTCAGCAGTGGGGTCCTCCTGGGTCTCCTGCCATAGCGTTTCATTTCATTCAAATTTCGACGTATAGTTCGCGCTGACACTGATGCACCCTGAGCCTGCAGGACAGCTTGAATTTCTTTGGAACTTGTTTGGGGCTGCTTATCCACCATCCGGACTATCCTGCGTTGCAACCTTTCATCAATTTTTCTCTTCCGTCCACGTCCAGGGAGATTAGCTACAGTGCCATGGGTTGCAAACTTCTTGATCATGTTGCGCACTGTGGACAAAGGAACATCTAGATCTCTGGAGATGGACTTGTAACCTTGAGATTGTTGATATTTTTCCACAATTTTGGTTCTCAAGTCCTCAGACAGTTCTCTTTTCCTCTTTCTGTTCTCCATGCTTAGTGTGGCACACACAGAAACACAATGCAAAGACTGAGTCAACTTCTCTCCTTTTTATCTGCTTTCAGGTGTGATTTTTAGATTGCCCACACCTGTTACTTGCCCCAGGTGAGTTTAAAGGAGCATCACATGCTTGGAACAAACTTATTTATCCACAATTTTGAAAGGGTGCCAATAACTTTGTCCGGCCCATTTTTTTAGTTTTGTGTGAAATTATGTCAAATTTGCTTTTTTCCTGTTTTTTTTTGTGTTATTCCAATACACACAAAGGAAATAAACATGTGCATAGCAAAACATGTGTAATTTCAATACTTTTCTGTGAGAAATACTTCATTTTCTGGAAAAATTTCAGGGGTGCCAACAATTTTGGCCATGACTGTATGTATATAATGAACAGACTAGGTCTATACTGCTCCTACATGGTGTAACAATACAGTGCATTCGGAAAGTGTTCAGACCCATTGGCTTTTCCCACATTTTGTTATGTTACAGCCTTATTCTAAAATAGACTAAAATAAAATAAAAATCCTCATCAATATACACATAATGACGAAGCCAAAACACGTTTTTGTTGCTAATTTATGTAAATAAACAAATAATTAAGTATCACATTTACATAAATATTAATATTAACATTAATTAATTAATACATTAATAAAAACTGTAATATATCATTTACATAAGTATTCAGACCCTTTACTCAGTACTTTGTTGAAGCACCTTTGGTAGCGATTACAGCATCGAGTCTTCTTGGGTATGACGCTACAAGCTTGGCACACCTGTATTTTGGGAAGTTTCTCCCATTCTTCTCTGTAGATCATCTCAAGCTCTGTCAGGTTGGATGGGGAGCGTCACTGCACAGCTATTTTCAGGTCTCTCCAGAGATGTTCGATCGGGTTCAAGTCTGGGCACTGGCTGGTCCACTCAAGGTTATTCAGAGACTTGTCCCGAAGCCACACCTGCGTTGTCTTGGCTGTGTGCTTAGGGTCGTTGTCCTATTGGAAGGTGAACCTTCACCCCAGTCTGAGGTCCTGAGAAGGTTTTCATCTGTACTTTGCTCCGTTCATCTTTCCCTCGATCCTGACTAGTCTCTACCACTGAAAAACATCTCCACAGCATGATGCTGCCACCACCATGCTTCACCGTAGGGAGGATGCCAGGTTTACGCCACCCGTGACGCTTGGCGTTCAGGCCAAAGAGTTCAATCTTGGTTTCATCAGACCAGAGAATCTTGTTTCTCATGGTCTGAGAGTCCTTTAGGTACCTTTTGGCAAACTCCAAGTGGGCTGTCATGTGGCTTTTACTGAGCAGTGGCTTCCGTCTGGCCACTCTACCGTAAAGGCCTGATTTGTAGAGTGCTACAGAGATTGTTGTCCTTCTGGAAGGTTCTCCCATCCCAACAGAGGAACTGTGGAACTCTGTCAGTGGCCATCGGGTTCTTGGTCACCTCACTGACCAAGGCCCTTCTCCCCCGATTGCTCAGTTTGGCTGGGCGGCCAGCTCTAGGAAGAGTCTTGGTGGTTCCAAACTTCTTCCATTTAAGAATGATGGAGGCCACTGTGTTCTTGGGAACCTTCAATATTGCAGATATTTTTTGGTACCCTTCCCCAGACACAATCCTGTCTCGGAGCGCTACGGACAACTCCTTCGACCTCATGGCTTGGTTTTTGCTCTGACATGCATTATCAACTGTGGGACCTTATATAGACAGGTATAATCGTAAACAATATGATTTCATGTGCCATGAACAAAAACATTAATTCTCAGTCAAAAACATAAATCAGAACACAGCCTCACTATTCTCTCATGTGATTTTATTTATATTCAGATAAAATTACGCTGCATTAATAAAATCATTTTTACAATCAGCACCAGTTCTCTCTGACATGGTGGAATAATACTGATGGGAACATTCATGAGGTAGTGAATGTTTTTCAGGTCAACAACTTATCAATGTTACCAGAACATCACATTTTCATACACCTTTAGCTTGATGACTAGAAACACAAACTAACTCAATGAAACACAACAAGTCAATTCAAAAGGTTTCAATGTTAGAATCAAGAAATGCACATGCTATGAATCTAGTTCATCATTTACATTTTGCAATATCCAAATCATGTGATCAAATTCATTTTGCAATATCCAAATCATATATCCAATCAATTTCAATCAAATTCATTTAGCAAAAGCCTAATCTTATATATAAAATCAAAGTCTATAGGTTTCAAGGTTAGAATCAAGAAACGCAAAGTTCCATTCATCTATATAATAATTTACATTTAGCAATATCCAAATAATATAATGAACAACTGAGGGTTTATACCTGTAACCAATGCATTAAAGCTCATAACCAAAACAAAATACACAATTTATAGTATTTAATCTGATTTTAGACATGATCAGGCCTCGAGGTGAAAAAACTAAAATATGCCTATTTTTGAGTAAAAATTCATATAAACAAAATGATTTCATGTGGCATAAACAAAAACACAAATTGTCAGTTAAAAGCATAAGTCAGAACACAGCCTCTCTATTCTCTCATGTGATTTCAGGTTCTCTGACTGGGAAATTGTCCTTCCACACAGAGAGTGAGAAGTGGTGGGGCTTTTTTCGTGTGTGTTCTCTTATGCTCCTTCAGACTCCTTAACCAGGTAAAACTCTTTCCACACTGGGAACATTGGAATGGCTTTTCTCCTGTGTGTATTCTCTCATGACTTTTCAGGTTAGTTAACATGGAAAAACTCTTTCTACACCGGGAACATTGGAAAGGCTTTTCTCCTGTGTGTATTCTCTCATGCCTTTTCAGGGTAGCTAACACGGTAAAACTCTTTCTACACTGGGAACATTGGAAAGGCTTTTCTCCTGTGTGTATTCTCTCATGCCTTTTCAGGTTAGCTAACACGGTAAAAATCTTTCCACACTGGGAACATTGGAAAGGCTCTTCTCCTGTGTGTGTCCTCTCATGAGCTTTTAGGTCACCTGATCGGGAAAATCTCTTTTTACACTGGGAGCAGTGGTAAGGCTTTTCTCCTGTGTGTTTTCTCTCATGCTCTTTTAGGTGCCCTCTCTGAGTAAAACTGTTTCCACACTGGGAACATTGGAATGGCTTTTCTCCTGTGTGTATTCGCTCATGACTTTTCAGGTTAGTTAACACGATAAAACTCTTTCCACACTGGGAACATTGGAAAGGCTTTTCTCCTGTGTGTATTCTTTCATGCCTTTTCAGGTTATTTAACACGGTAAAACTGTTTCCACAATGGGAACATTGGAATGGCTTTTCTCCTGTGTGTATTCTCTCATGCCTTTTCAGGCTATTTAACATGCTAAAACTCTTTCCACACTGGGAACATTGGAAAGGCTTTTCTCCTGTGTGTGTCCTCTCATGAGCTTTGAGGTCCCCTGATTGGGAAAATCTCTTTTCACATTGGAAGCAGTGGTGTTGTCTCGCTGGTTTGGGCGTCTCTGGGTCTGGTTCCGCTGAAGGACTCTTCCCGCTGTCAGAGTGAGAGTCAGGTCTCTCTCCTGCCAAAGACAAACAGAGTATTTAGTTAAACAGAGACTTGAATGAAACCTCCACATGATAAAACTGTCTTCCTATGAGGTTTAATCTAGACTAGATCCCTAAATACAGTGGGGGAAAAAAGTATTTAGTCAGCCACCAATTGTGCAAGTTCTCCCACTTAAAAAGTTGAGAGAGGCCTGTAATTTTCATCATAGGTACACGTCAACTATGACAGACAAATTGAGAAAAAGAATTCCAGAAAATCACATTGTAGGATTTTTTATGAATGTATTTGCAAATTATGGTGGAAAATAAGTATTTGGTCACCTACAAACAAGCAAGATTTCTGGCTCTCACAGACCTGTAACAACTTATTTAAGAGGCTCCTCTGTCCTCCACTCGTTACCTGTATTAATGGCACCTGTTTGAACTTGTAATCAGTATAAAAGACACCTGTCCACAACCTCAAACAGTCACACTCCAAACTCCACCATGGCCAAGACCAAAGAGCTGTCAAAGGACACCAGAAACAAAATTGTAGACCTGCACCAGGCTGGGAAGACTGAATCTGCAATAGGTAAGCAGCTTGGTTTGAAGAAATCAACTGTGGGAGCAATTATTAGGAAATGGAAGACATACAAGACCACTGATAATCTCCCTCGATCTGGGGCTCCACGCAAGATCTCACCCCGTGGGGTCAAAATGATCACAAGAACGGTGAGCAAAAATCCCAGAACCACACGGGGGGACCTAGTGAATGACCTGCAGAGAGCTGGGACCAAAGTAACAAAGCCTACCATCAGTAACACACTACGCCGCCAGGGACTCAAATCCTGCAGTGCCAGACGTGTCCCCCTGCTTAAGCCAGTACATGCCCAGGCCCGTCTGAAGTTTGCTAGAGTGCATTTGGATGATCCAGAAGAGGATTGGGAGAATGTCATATGGTCAGATGAAACCAAAATAGAACTTTTTGGTAAAAACTCAACTCGTCGTGTTTGGAGGACAAAGAATGCTGAGTTGCATCCAAAGAACACCATACCTACTGTGAAGCATGGGGGCGGAAACATCATGCTTTGGGGCTGTTTTTCTGCAAAGGGACCAGGACGACTGATCCGTGTAAAGGAAAGAATGAATGGGGCCATGTATCGTGAGATTTTGAGTGAAAACCTCCTTCCATCAGCAAGGGCATTGAAGATGAAACGTGGCTGGGTCTTTCAGCATGACAATGATCCCAAACACACCGCCCGGGCAACGAAGGAGTGGCTTCGTAAGAAGCATTTCAAGGTCCTGGAGTGGCCTAGCCAGTCTCCAGATCTCAACCCCATAGAAAATCTTTGGAGGGAGTTGAAAGTCCGTGTTGCCCAGCGACAGCCCCAAAACATCACTGCTCTAGAGGAGATCTGCATGGGGGAATGGGCCAAAATACCAGCAACAGTGTGTGAAAACCTTGTGAAGACTTACAGAAAACGTTTGACCTGTGTCATTGCCAACAAAGGGTATATAACAAAGTATTGAGAAACTTTTGTTATTGACCAAATACTTATTTTCTACCATATTTTGCAAATAAATTCATTAAAAATCCTACAATGTGATTTTCTTGATTTTTTTTTTCTCATTTTGTTTGTCATAGTTGACGTGTACCTATGATGAAAATTACAGGCCTCTCTAATCTTTTTAAGTGGGAGAACTTGCACAATTGGTGGCTGACTAAATACTTTTTTCCCCCACTGTAAAAGAGCAGAGCTTGTCATCACAGAGTGGCTGTACTGCTTTGTAGACTGGGTAAATCCATTTGAATTCAATACATTTTTGACAGCATCCCTTTTGATAAAGAAGAAAGCATGTTTGCCTTTGGAAGAAGTGGTAAGAAAGTGACTTTTTGTAACTGAAAGCCAAAACATTCATGAGATAAAGGTGCTCGAAGTTGACTCTTTTTGCAAACCCCACCATGCAATGAATCATCCATTGTCTTCATCACTGGAAAATATTAACGGTTGAGTTTGAGATAATTTAAAAGCTTCCAAACAGGGTGGTCAAACTATTTGATTATTTCTTGAAAAAAAAGTGTTTTAATAAAGGCCTGATTGGTGTCACTTTTGCCCCAATCCCAGCTAATTTGTTCCAAGATGGTGTAGCAGTGCGGTCGTGGTTTTATTCATTGTCCTAGTGTACATTTCCAGTTTCTTGTTTTTTTTGTCTATTTTGTATATATATTTCTCAATTTTACTTTTAATTCTTTAACTAAATATACTTTCCTGCAACCCGCCTCACCCAACGTGGAAAGGATTCTATTATTTCTTTATAACTTTCATCAAGAACCTTAAGCTGAAACTAGTGTAGCTGCAACTGAATGGCTACTTGCTATTAGTCACCGTTAGCGTCTTCACCATTGTCCGTGGCCTACACTATCCAGCGTCTGCACAGCGTGCTATCGACCCAGAGCATATCGGACTTTCTGCCGGAATCACTGGACCCTAGCGCCGGATCATCGCAACCAGCAAGCTGCAACCTGTTGTTGGCTAATTACCATTGCCCCATAGCAAGCACCAGTTAGCCTTGAGATAGCCTCAGGCCCATCTCACGGCTATCTACCTCTCTGTCAACCGGACGGGACCTCCTAGTGTTGACACTGAGCTCCGCCGATCCAACACGACTGGTTTGCCGACGAAATCGTCTGATGTGATTTCAACAGGCTTCCCGTTGCGATGACCACGAAGATCCATCTGCTAGCCCCGGCCCGCTAGCACACGCAAACTACAACTGTGCTTCCTGCTAGCTGTGCTGAAGCACCAATTTGAACTGCTCTCGGACTCACATATTGCTGTTCACTGGACCTTATGATCACTCAGCTGCACAGCTGATGCCTGCTGGACTGTTCCTTTACACGGTACCCTGTCCTGTTTATTCTGTTTAGCCTCAGCCCAAACTTTATCGCTATTACCAGTTGTTGTCTTAGCTCTCTCTAATAACACCTGTGATTGCTTTATGCCTCTCTCCCATGTCAATTATGCCTTGCCTATTGCTGTTTGGGTTAGTTCTTATTATACAATTTCACTGTAGAACCCCAAGTCCCTCTCAAACTGCCTCAAATAGTTCCTTTGTTCCACCCCCCATACACGCCGAGACCGGCTCAATCGGTGCCTCCAGTGATGCTATCTCTTTCATTGTTACCCAACGCTTAGGTTTACCTCAACTGTACTCATATCCTTCCATATCCTTTTCTGTACATAATGCCCTGAATCTATTCTACAACGCCTGGAAATCTGCCCCCTTTATTCTCTGTACCCAACGCACTAGAAGACCAGTTCTTAAAGCCTTTAGTCATATCCTTATTCTACTCCTCCTCTGTTCCTCTGGTGATGTAGAGGCTAACCCAGGCCCTGCAGCCCCCAGTATCACTCCTACTCCCCAGGAGCTATCATTTGTTGACTTCTGTAACCGTAAAAGCCTTGGTTTTCTGCACGTAAATATCAGAAGCCTCCTTCCTAAGTTGGAGTTTTTCACTGCGTTAGCACACTCCGCCAACCCTGATGTTCTAGCAGTGTCTGAATCCTGGCTTAGGAAGGCCACCAAAAATTCTGAAATTTCCATCCCCAACTATAACATTTTCCGTCTAGATAGAACTGCCAAAGGGGGTGGAGTTGCAATCTACTGTAGAGATAGCCTGCAGAGCTGTATCATACTATCCAGGTCTGTGCCCAAACAGTTTGAGCTTCTACTTCTAAAAATCCACCTTTCCAGAAATAAGTCTCTCACTGTTGCCGCTTGCTACAGACCGTCCTCAGCCCCCAGCTGTGCCCTGGACACCATATGTGAATTGATTGCCCCCCATCTATCCTCAGAGTTCGTACTGCTTGGTGACCTAAATTGGGATATGCTTAACACCCCGGCCATCCTACAATCTAAACTAGATGCCCTCAATCTCACACAAATTATCAACGAACCTACCAGGTACAACCCTAAATCCGTAAACATGGGTACCCTCATAGATATCATCCTGACTAACTTACCCTCTAAATACACCTCCGCTGTCTTCAACCAGGATCTCAGCGATCACTGCCTTATTGCCTGCGTCCGTAACGGGTCCGCGGTCAAACGACCACCCCTCATCACTGTCAAACGCTCCCTAAAACACTTCAGCGAGCAGGCCTTCCTAATTGACCTGGCCCAGGTATCCTGGATGGATATAGATCTCATTCCGTCAGTAGAGGATGCCTGGTTGTTCTTTAAAAGTAATTTCCTCTCAATCTTAAATAAACATGCCCCATTCAAAAAATACAGAACTAAGAACAGATATAGCCCCTGGTTCTCCTCAGACTTGACTGCCCTTGACCAGCACAAAAACATCCTGTGGCGTACTGCATTAGCATCAAATAGCCCCCGCGATATGCAACTTTTCAGGGAAGTTAGGAACCAATATACACAAGCAGTTAGGAAAGCAAAGGCTAACTTTTTCAAACAGAAATTTGCATCCTGTAGCACTAACTCCAAAAAGTTTTGGGACACTGTAAAGTCCATGGAGAATAAGAGCACTTCCTCCCAGCTGCCCACTGCACTGACGCTAGGAAACACTATCACCACCGATAAATCTACAATAATCGAGAATTTCAACAAGCATTTTGCTACGGCTGGCCATGCTTTCCACCTGGCTACCACTACCCCGGCCACCAGCTCTGCACCCTCCGCTGCAACTTGCCCATGCCCCCCCCGCTTCTCCTTCACACAAATCCAGACAGCTGATGTTCTGAAAGAGCTGCAAAATCTGGACCCCTACAA
Source organism: Coregonus lavaretus (assembly GCF_964263955.1). NCBI lineage: Eukaryota > Metazoa > Chordata > Actinopteri > Salmoniformes > Salmonidae > Coregonus > Coregonus lavaretus. The sequence continues at coordinate 121,581 of NW_028167097.1, read as the reverse complement.
ATCATCTAGGCTAGACAATCTGGACCCTTTCTTTCTAAAACTAGCCGCCGAAATTGTCGCAACCCCTATTACTAGCCTGTTCAACCTCTCTTTCGTAACGTCTGAGATTCCTAGAGATTGGAAAGCTGCCGCGGTCATCCCCCTCTTCAAAGGGGGTGACACTCTAGATCCAAACTGTTACAGACCCATATCCATCCTGCCCTGCCTTTCGAAAGTTTTTGAAAGACTAGTTAACAAACAGATCACCGACCATTTCGATTCCCACCGTACCTTCTCCGCTATGCGGTTTCCGAGCTGGTCATGGGTGCACTTCAGCCACGCTCAAGGTCCTAAACGATATTATAACCGCGATCGATAATAGACAGTACTGTGCAGCCGTCTTCATCGACCTGGCCAAGGCTTTCGACTCTGTCAACCACCGCATTCTTATTGGCAGACTAAATAGCCTTGGTTTCTCAAATGACTACCTCGCCTGGTTCACCAACTACTTCTCAGATAGAGTTCAATGTGTCAAATCGGAGGGCCTGTTGTCTGGACCTATGGCAGTCTCTATGGGGGTGCCACAGGGTTCAATTCTTGGGCCGACTCTATTCTCTGTGTATATCAATGATGTCGCTCTTGCTGCTGGTGACTCTCAGATCCACCTCTACGCAGACGACACCATTTTGTATACATCTGGCCCTTCATTGGACACTGTGTTAACAAACCTCCAAACGAGCTTCAATGCCATACAACACTCCTTCAGTAGCCTCCAACTGCTCTTAAACACTAGTAAAACTAAATGCATGCTCTTCAATCGAACGCTGCTGGCACCCGCCCACCCGACTAGAATCACTACTCTCGACGGGTCTGACCTAGAGTATGTGGACAACTACAAATACCTAGGTGTCTGGTTAGACTGTAAACTCTCCTTCCAGACTCACATTAAGAATCTCCAATCCAAAGTTAAATCTAGAATCGGTTTCCTATTTCGCAACAAAGCCTCCTTCACTCATGCTGCCAAACATGCCCTCGTAAAACTGACTATCCTACCGATCCTTGACTTCGGCGATGTCATTTACAAAATAGCCTCCAACACGCTACTCAGCAAACTGGATGTAGTCTATCACAGTGCCATCCGTTTTGTCTCCAAAGCCCCATATACTACCCACCACTGTGACCTGTACGCTCTTGTTGGCTGGTCCTCACTACATATTCGTCGCCAAACCCACTGGCTCCAGGCCATCTATAAATCACTGCTAGGCAAATCCCCGCCTTATTTTAGCTCATTGGTCACCATAGCAACACCCACCCGTAGTATGCGCTCCAGCAGGTATATCTCACTGGTCATCCCCAAAGCCAACACCTCCTTTGGCCGCCATTCCTTCCAGTTCTCTGCTGCCAATGACTGGAATGAAATGCAAAAATCTCTGAAGCTGGAGACTCTTATCTCCCTCACTAACTTTAAGCATCAGTTGTCAGAGCACCTTACCGATCACTGCACCTGTACACAGCCCATCTGAAATTAGCCCGCCCAACTACCTCATCCCTATGTTGTTATTTATTTTGCTCATTTGTACCCCAGTATCTCTATTTGCACATCATCTCTTGCACATCTATCATTCCAGTGTAAATACTATTTGTAATTATTTTGCACTATAGCCTATTTATTGCCTTACCTCCATAACTTGCTACATTTGCACACACTGTATATATATTTTCTGTTGTATTTTTGACGTTATGTTTTGTTTTACCCCATATGTAACTCTGTGTTGTTGTTTTTATCGCACTGCTTTGCTTTATCTTGGCCAGGTCGCAGTTGTAAATGAGAACTTGTTCTCAACTGGCTTACCTGGTTAAATGAAGGTGAAATAAATAAATAAAAAATAAAATAAATAAAAAAAAGGACAAAGTGAAAACATGTTTTTACACATTTTTGAAATATCTCATTTACAAATTTTAAGTATATATTAATATACTTAAATTAAATATATACTTAGTATATTAGTTAATAATTTTTATTTAAGTATTCACACCACGCTGAGTCAATATATGGTAGAATCACCTTTGGCAGAGATTACAGCTGTGAGTCTCTTTGGGTGAGTCTCTAAAAGCTTTGCACACTTGGATTGTGCAACATTTACCCATTATTATTTTCAGAATTCTTCAAGTTCTATCAAATTGGATGTTGATCGTTGCTAGACAACCATTTTCAAGTCTTGCCATAGATTTCCAAGCAGATTTAAGTCCAAACTGTAACTCTGCCACTCAGGAACATTCCCTGTCTTGTTGCTAAGCAACTCCAGTGGAGATTTGTACGTGTGTGTTTTAGATTATTGTCCTGCTGAAAGGTGAATTCAAATCAAATCAAATTGTATTGGTCACGTACACATTTTTAGCAGATGCTATTGCGGGTGTAGCGAAACGCTTGTGTTCCTAGCTCCAACAGTGCAGTAGTATCTAACAATTCACAACAATACACACCTAATCTAAAAGTAAAAGAATGGAATTAAGAAAGATATAAATATTAGGATGAGCAATGTGTAGGAGTGGCATTGACTAAAATACAGTAGAGGTGAAAAATCTGTTGATGTGCCCTTGAGCAAGACACTTAACCCTAATTGCTCCTGTAAGTCGCTCTGGATAAGAGCGTCTGCTAAATAACAATATATATACAGTGGGGAGAAATAACATAGCTAGTTGGCTAAATTGCTAAAGTTTGCTGGCTGGCTAAGATAACTGCATATACAGTGGGGAGAACAAGTATTTGATACTATTTGGCTGGAGTAATGGAGAGGACAGTGTTTCGCTATCACAGGTGGTGATCTATCACAGGTGGTAATCTATCACAGGTGGTAATCTATCACAGGTGGTGATCTATCACAGGTGGTAATCTATCACAGGTGGTAATCTATCACAGGTGGTCATCTATCACAGGTGGTAATCTATCACAGGTGGTAATCTATCACAGGTGGTAATCTATCACAGGTGGTAATCTATCACAGGTGGTAATCTATCACAGGTGGTAATCTATCACAGGTGGTAATTTATCACAGGTGGTAATCTATCACAGGTGGTAATCTATCACAGGTGGTAATCTATCACAGGTGGTAATCTATCACAGGTGGTAATTTATCACAGGTGGTAATCTATCACAGGTGGTAATCTATCACAGGTGGTAATCTATCACAGGTGGTAATCTATCACAGGTGGTGATCTATCACAGGTGGTAATCTATCACAGGTGGTAATCTATCACAGGTGGTCATCTATCACAGGTGGTAATCTATCACAGGTGGTAATCTATCACAGGTGGTAATCTATCACAGGTGGTCATCTATCACAGGTGGTAATCTATCACAGGTGGTAATCTATCACAGGTGGTAATCTATCACAGGTGGTAATTTATCACAGGTGGTAATCTTTCAACTTCACCGCATCAAAGGGACGATGGACGGGGCCATGTACCGTCAAATCTTGGGTGACAACCTCCTTCCCTCAGCCAGGGCATTGAAAATGGGTCGTGGATGGGTATTCCAGCATGACAATGACCCAAAACACACGGCCAAGGCAACAAAGGAGTGGCTCAAGAAGAAGCACATTAAGGTCCTGGAGTGGCCTAGCCAGTCTCCAGACCTTAATCCCATAGAAAATCTGTGGTGGGAGCTGAAGGTTCGAGTTGCCAAACGTCAGCCTCGAAACCTTTAATGACTTGGAGAAGATCTGCAAAGAGGAGTGGGACAAAATCCCTCCTGAGATGTGTGCAAACCTGGTGGCCAACTACAAGAAACGTCTGACCTCTGTGATTGCCAACAAGGGTTTTGCCACCAAGTACTAAGTAATGTTTTGCAAAGGGGTCAAATACTTATTTCCCTCATTAAAAATGCAAATCAATTTACAACATTTTTCTCATTTTTCATCTCTGGATAAGAGCGTCTGCTAAATAACAATATATATGTCTCAATATAATAGTATTATATAATTATATACATTTAAAATAAACTTTGAAAATAAAATATTTTCCTCAACTGCGATACCCACTCCAGTCAGCAGATGGCGATGTGCGTCTTTCAGGCAATGCTTAAAGCGTGACGTATAATCTAGTGGACGGGAGGCAACAGTCAACCACCTCCGTAGCTGGTTAGCCAACAGCCGAAAGATTCAAGCTCTAGACGCTTTCGGTGTATATTAGCTACTGTGTTTTAAACACACTTCGGACGTATCTACTTGTTAACCTATTTAATTTAATATTAAGTTGTTATTAGTCAGCTAGCTGGCTTGTTAAGTTAGCACTAGCCTAGCTAGCTAACATCCCCGACCATGAGCTCACTAAGCTACTCTCCTCCTGCTAAAGAAGAGGAGGTCTGCTGGACGGAGAAAGAAGCTCTAGTGAAAGAGGAGGAGGAAGAGGAGGATGTTACAATACAAAAACAAGTAGAGGGTGAAGCTGTTACCGTGAAAGAAGAAGAGAAAGACGTTACAGTGAAAGAAGAGGAAGACGCGTTCAGAGTGAAAGAGGAGGAGGATGTTACAGTGAAAGAAGAGGAAGACGCGTTCAGAGTGAAAGAGGAGGAGGATGTTACAGTGAAAGAAGAGGAGGAAGAGATAGAGGAGGATGCCGTTTTTGGGGTGAAGAAGGAGGGAGAGATTACTGTCACGTTGAAAGATGAAGAGGAGGAGATAGGAGATCTGATTAACACCAGTAAGTACCGCCTTAAATGTGTTTTTCACTTTGGATATTTGGAGTTCGCTTGTCAATTCAATGGAGAGAGATGCTATGCTACTAGCATCATGTTATGAATTTGCAAAGCCATCTCCTATAGTGTATAGGAGAGATATTCCCGTGAGTTGGTTCTCTCTCTTCCTCTCTGGCTACACTAGCTTGTGCTAGCTAGCTAGTAATCTCGTTCCCAGACACTTCCACGCAGTGTGGGACGAGGTTAGCCAGCTAGCTACATTCCCTCGGCGTAAAGCAGTGCTCGGCAGGCCGGGGCTAAGGACACAGTGTACCGATGCAAAATCGGCAGTGTATCAAATACTTGTTCTCAAACATATACTCATTAAAATACAAAAACACAGTCATGGGAAGATATATTGAGACCTAGGTGTCTTTTACACATGTATATACAGTGGGGAGAACAAGTATTTGCTACACTGCCGATTTTGCAGGTTTTTAATTACTTAAAAATCATACAATGTGATTTGCTGGATTTTTGTTTTAGATTCCGTCTCTCACAGTTGAAGTGTACCTATGATAAAAATTACAGACCTCTACATGCTTTGTAAGTAGGAAAACCTGCAAAATCTGCAGTATATCAAATACTTGTTCTCCCCACTGTATATATATATATATATATATATTTTACATTTACATTTGAGTCATTTAGCAGACGCTCTTATCCAGAGCAACTTACAGTTAGTGTACACTATGTACACTACCAGTCAAAAGTTTGGACACACCTACTCATTCAAGGGTTTTTCTTTATTTTTAACTATTTTCTACATTGTAGAATAATAGTGAAGACATCAAAACTATGAAATAACACATATGGAATCATGTAGTAACAAAAAAAGTGTTAAACAAAGAGATTCTGTAAAGTAGCCACCCTTTGCCTTGATGGCAGCTTTGCACTCTTGGCATTCTCTCAACCAGCTTCATGAGGTAGTCACCTGGAATGCATTTCAATTAACAGGTGTGCCTTAAGTTAATTTGTGGAATTTATTTCCTTCTTAATGCATTTGAGCCAATCAGTTGTGTTGTGACAAGGTAGGGTTGGTATACAGAAGATAGCCCTATTTGGTGAAAGACCAAGTCCATATTATGGCAAGAACAGCTCAAATAAGCAAAGAGAAACGACAGTCCATCATTACTTTAAGACATGAAGGTCAGACAATACGGAACATTTCAAGAACTTTGAAAGTTTCTTCAAGTGCAGTCGCAAAAACCATCAAGTGCTATGATGAAACTGGCTCTCATGAGGACCGCCACAGGAATGGAAGACCCAGAGTTAGCTCTGCTGCAGAGGATAAGTTCATTAGAGTTACCAGCCTCAGAAATTGCAGCCCAAATAAAGACTTCACAGATTTCAAGTCACAGACGTATCTCAACATCAACTGTTCAGAGGGGACTGGGTAAATCAGGCCTTCATGGTTGAATTGCTACAAAGAAACCACTACTGAAGGACACCAATAAGAAGAAGAGATCTGCTAGGGCCAAGAAACACGAGCAATGGACATTAGACCGGTGGAAATTGAGATATTTGGTTCCAACCGCCGTGTCTTTATGCGACGCGATGTGGGTGAACGGATGATCTCCGCGTGTGTAGTTCCCACCGTGAAGCATGGAGGAGGAGGTGTGGTGATGTGGGGGTGCTTTGATGGTGACACTGTCTGTGATTCATTTAGAATTCAAGGCACACTTAACCAGCATGGCTACCACAGCATTCTGCAGTGATACGCCATCCCATCTGGTTTGGGCTTAGTGGGACTATCATTTTGCTTTTCAACAGGACAATGACCCAACACACCTCCAGGCTGTGTAAGGGCTATTTTACCAAGAAGGAGAGTGATGGAGTGCTGCATCAGATGACCTGGCCTCCACAATCCCCCGACCTCAACCCAATTGAGATGGTTTGGGATGAGTTGAACCGCAGAGTGAAGGAAAAGCAGCCAACAAGTGCTCAGCATATGTGGGAACTCCTTCAAGACTGTTGGAAAAGCATTCCAGATGAAGCTGCTTGAGAGAATGCCAAGAGTGCAAAGTTGTCTTCAAGGCAAACGGTGGCTACTTTGAAGAATCTAAAATCTAAAATATTTTGATTAGTTTAACACTATTTTGGTTACTACATGATTCCATATGTGTTATTTCATAGTTTTCATGTCTTTACTATTGTTCTACAATGTAGAAACTAGTAAAAATAAAGAACAACCCTTGAATGAGTAGTTGTGTCCAAACTTTTGACTGGTACTGTATGTTATTGTTAGATGAAGTTATGGGCCAATTTGGCATACACTTAGTGTGCAAAGGTAGCCAAAGAGCATTTTACGACACAGAGCTTAATGTGAGTTTCCTTGAGTAGCACTCCCGATCTTGCTCTGATAATGTGTGGTAATATTCAGAATACATTGTGAAATCTTCGCTCACCATTGTTCCTCCATGCAGATATACTACATCCATAACTAGAGGTTATTAGCATGGAGGAGTTCAGATACACTACATCCATAACTAGAGGTTATTAGCATGGAGGAGTTCAGATATACTACATCCATAACTAGAGGTTATTAGCATGGAGGAGTTCAGATGTACTACATCCATAACTAGAGGTTATTAGCATGGAGGAGTTCAGATATACTACATCCATAACTAGAGGTTATTAGCATGGAGGAGTTCAGATATACTACATCCATAACTAGAGGTTATTAGCATGGAGGAGTTCAGATATACTACATCCATAACTAGAGGTTATTAGCATTGAGGAGTTCAGATATACTACATCCATAACTAGAGGTTATTAGCATGGAGGAGTTCAGATATACTACATCCATAACTAGAGGTTATTAGCATGGAGGAGTTCAGATATACTACATCCATAACTAGTGGTTATTAGCATGGAGGAGTTCAGATATACTACATCCATAACTAGAGGTTATTAGCATGGAGGAGTTCAGATATACTACATCCATAACTAGAGGTTATTAGCATGGAGGAGTTCAGATATACTACATCCATAACTAGAGGTTTTTAGCATGGAGGAGTTTCTGCAGCCAAATTGTGTTGCATAGCAACAAACAGCAAACACAGAAAGGGTCCTATATTGGAGAGTAAAAGTCGTCTGGCACTCTGCTTAGGATTTCAACAACTTTAAACTTTAACTTATTTCTAGCCTACAGTCATCGATGTTACTACTAATGTGAAAACAAGACAAAATATGACTATTGTTGCTCACTTGACTGTATAAAAGACAATTGTCAAATAATTTAAGGCATCAATTGTTGTACAATTTAATGGGTACGCTCTGGGTATCACCTTTTACCTCAAATAAACAGTGTATTTCTGCTGTTGTGGTTCTTTAACCATCTGTCTGACTTTGTCGTTCACACAGGAGAGAGACGTGGCTATCGTGGATCCTCTGGGGAGCCTCAACAACATGATGCTGACGAGGCAGAAAGGTCTCTCTCCAGATCAGAACACCTTAAGAAAAACCATCTGAGACCCACTGGGAAGAAATCTCACTGCTGCTCTGACTGTGGGAAACGTTGCAGGTGTTCATCAGAACTTAAAATACACCAGCGAGTACACACAGGAGAGAAACCTTATAGCTGTGATCAATGTGGGAGGAGTTTTACTCGGTCAAGCTACCTGATAGTACATCTGAGAATACACACAGGAGAGAAACCTTATAGCTGTGATCAATGTGGGAGGAGTTTTACTCGGTCAAGCTCCCTGATAGTGCACCAGAGAACACACACAGGAGAGAAACCTTATAGCTGTACTCAATGTGGGAAGAGTTTTGTTGCATCTTGCGATCTGAAGATACACCAGAGAACACACACAGGAGAGAAATCACCATATAGGTGTTCTCAATGTGGGAAGAGTTTTACTCATTCAAGCTCCCTGATAGTGCACCAGAGAACACACACAGGAGAGAAACCTTATAGCTGTACTCAATGTGGGAAGAGTTTTGTTGCATCTTGCGATCTGAAGATACACCAGAGAACACACACAGGCGAGAAATCTTATAGCTGTACTCAATGTGGGAAGAGTTTTACTCTGTCAAGCTCCCTGATAGTGCACCAGAGAACACACACAGGAGAGAAACCTTACGACTGCTCTGACTGCGGAAAGACTTTTGTTATTTTAAAAGATTTAAAATCACACCAGAGAACACACACAGGAGAGAAATCACCATATAGCTGTACTCAATGTGGGAAGAGTTTTACTCAGTCAAGCGCGCTGATAGTACATCTGAGAACACACACAGGAGAGAAACCTTACGACTACTCTGACTGTGGAAAGACTTTTGTTAGGTTAAGAGATTTAAAATCACACCAGAGAACACACACAACACAGGAGAGAAACTTTATAGCAGGAGATAAATGATATAGCTGTACTCAATGTGGGAAGAGTTTTATGCAGTCAAGTGGCCTTATAGTACATCTGAGAACTCACACAGGAGAGAAGACGTATAGCTGTGATCATGTGACAAGAGATACTCTGATAAAATATCTCTGATCAAACATCAGAAAATACATACATGAAGGAGTTGTTTCATGATATCAATGAAATAATGTCACAGTGTAGAATATTTAAACATTGTAGTAGGCATATTTTAATTAATATCACAATGTAGAACCCTAAACGTTTCCCCCTGTTCAATTTATTTCAGCATGATATGGATATTAGCCTCTGGGAAAAATCCAGGCTCTGAATTGAAAGAGTATACATGTGATTTAACAAAAAGTGAAAGAAAAAAAAAGTTGTGTTACACTTACCTTGTTGGCAACCCACTTGAATCAAAATGCAACACTTCAAAATGTAGCTAGCTGTTTTCTACAAATTGTCCTTCAACCAGTGATGTACACATTATTCCCAGATTCCATGTGGTGTTTGAGCTATTCGTTTTAACAGGACGTGCAACCTCATCTCCCCCCTCTTGCGCAATTGATTTCAACATGATATCGATGAAATAAGTGTTGCGTTCCTTTGTTTAGCGACCCATAAATGTAAATGCATCACTCCAAAATGTAGCTGACTGTCTTCTGCAGGTAGTCCTCTAACCAGTGAGGTAAAAGTTATCTCCCATTTCCATGTGTTGTTTTAGTTGTGTTAGTTTCAACAGCAGGTACAACCTGATCTCCCCCATAATCGATATCAGTGATTTATTGTTGGTGCTTGTGCAGTTTATAAAGTGCTTGTTTTAATATGATTATTGTGGCACATTTGTGTAGATAGTACAGTTTCGGTTTCGGTTTTCAATATATCACAAACTGTTTTTGCATATTGGTTATTGATTTGGACATGTTAAAACTGTGTTTTGACATTGAGGTTTCCCACGTAGCAAAATGTCATTGAAAAGACATTGAAAATAAGACTATGCCTGATGTCCAATATAAACTCAGCAAAAAAAAAAGAAACGTCCCTTTTTCAGGACCCTGTCTTTCAAAGATAATTTGTAAAAATCCAAAATAACTTCACAGATCTTCATTGTAAAGGGTTTAGACACTGTTTCCCATGCTTGTTCAATGAACCATAAATAATTAATGAACATGCACCTGTGGAACGGTCGTTAAGACTTACAGATGGTAGGCAATTAAGGTCACAGTTATGAAAACTTAGGACACAAAAGAGGCCTTTCTATTGACTCTGGAAAACACCAAAAGAAATATGCCCAGGATCCCTGCTCATCTGCGTGAACGTGCCTTATGCATGCTGCAAGGAGGCATCCTCCCTCATGTGGTACCCTTCCTGCAGGCTCATCCTGACATGACAATGCCACCAGCCATACTGCTCATTCTGTGCGTGATTTCCTGCAAGACAGGAATGTCAGTGTTCTGTCATGGCCAGTGAAGAACCCGGATCTCAATCCCATTGAGCACGTCTGGGACCTGTTGGATCGGAGGGTGAGGGCTAGGGCAATTCCCCCCAGAAATGTCCGGGAACTTGTATGTGCCTTGGTGGAAGAGTGGGGTAACATCTCACAGCAAGAACTGGCAAATCTGGTGCAGTCCATGAGGAGGAGATGCACTGCAGTACTTAATGCAGCTGGTGGCCACACCAGATACTGACTGTTACTTTTGATTTTGATAATGTGTCCCCCCAGGGACACATTATTTGTGTGTGGAACTTGTTCAGTTTATGTCTCAGTTGTTGAATCTTGTTATGTTCATACAAATATTTACACATGTTAAGTTTGCTGAAAATAAACGCAGTTGACAGTGAGAGGACTTTTTTTTATTGCTGAGTTTACATTCGGTTTTAGTTGAAAATATGTATTTTCAGGTCGTTTTTTCAACGACTTGACAACAACTTAATTTCAACGTACTTGCAGCCTATAAACATGGACGCAGTATAATAAATTGGTCTATAATCAGTTTTATTAACAATCTTACATCACTCCAGTATTTCTTTACAACATTCAAGTGCTACTTGTCTTTATTCCACTACTGAAGAAGCATGACTCAAATAACCTACTCATATTTCAAACATCCAGCCTGACAAAATATACATTTTTAATTATTCAATGCCTCACCATTAAGTGAATTATTGCCAATACATATTAACAAAGGGGTGATCATTTGGTTTTGATATTTTATATTTACAATTCATGCAACATTTAGTAATCATAAATGATGCAACCAACTGACCATTTTGGGGTACAATTATATTGACATTTTTGCACTGCTTGTAGAATATCAGGGTTCATTCTCAGATGTGCCAACCCAAATGTACTAGAGTATGACATTGGGGACTCGGCCCCGATCCAACAACATGCCTATCGAGTGAACCCTGAAAAGAGAGAGAAGCTCCGCAGTGAGGTGGAAAGTTACTACGGATATTGCAGGAGTTTCCTCTTGAAATCAGACATGTCCGTGGTAAGGACAACTTGGTTGCTGATTGTCTCAAGGGTGGGCAGTCAAAAGGATTTGTGTTTTGCATTTAGCCAGTGCGTTGTCATGGATCACAATTTATTTTGACTGCACGTTTTTCTGTATTGGAGATGAGTTTTGTTTGGGCTCGTTCCAAGGGGACGAGAGTTCTAGAAGCTAATGAGTTTTAGGAAGACGAGAGTTCTAGAAGCTAGTGAGTTTTAGCAAGACGAGAGTTCTAGAAGCCAGTGAGTTCTAGAAGCTAGTGAGTTTTAGGAAGACCAGAGTTCTAGAAGCTAGTGAGTTTTAGGAAGACCAGAGTTCTAGAAGCTAGTGAGTTTTAGGACGACCAGAGTTCTAGAAGCTAGTGAGTTTTAGGAAGACCATAGTTCTAGAAGCTAGTGAGTTTTAGGAAGACCAGAGTTCTAGAAGCTAGTGAGTTTTAGGAAGACCAGAGTTCTAGAAGCTAGTGGGTTTTAGGAAGACCAGAGTTCTAGAAGCTAATGAGTTTTAGGAAGACCAGAGTTCTAGAAGCTTGTGAGTTTTAGGAAGACCAGAGTTCTAGAAGCTAGTGAGTTTTAGGAAGACCAGAGTTCTAGAAGCTAGTGAGTTTTAGGAAGACCAGAGTTCTAGAAGCTAGTGAGTTTTAGGAAGACCAGAGTTCTAGAAGCTAGTGAGTTTTAGGAAGACCAGAGTTCTAGAAGCTAGTGGGTTTTAGGAAGACCAGAGTTCTAGAAGCTAGTGAGTTTTAGGAAGACCAGAGTTCTAGAAGCTAGCGAGTTTTAGGAAGACCAGAGTTCTAGAAGCTAGCGAGTTTTAGGAAGACCAGAGTTCTAGAAGCTAGCGAGTTTTAGGAAGACCAGAGTTCTAGAAGCTAGTGAGTTTTAGGAAGACCAGAGTTCTAGAAGCTAGTGAGTTTTAGGAAGACCAGAGTTCTAGAAGCTAGTGAGTTTTAGGAAGACCAGAGTTCTAGAAGCTAGTGAGTTTTAGGAAGACCAGAGTTCTAGAAGCTAGTGAGTTTTAGGAAGACCAGAGTTCTAGAAGCTAGTGAGTTTTAGGAAGACCAGAGTTCTAGAAGCTAGTGAGTTTTAGGAAGACCAGAGTTCTAGAAGCTAGTGAGTTTTAGGAAGACCAGAGTTCTAGAAGCTAGTGAGTTTTAGGAAGACCAGAGTTCTAGAAGCTAGTGAGTTTTAGGAAGACCAGAGTTCTAGAAGCTAGTGAGTTTTAGCAAGACGAGAGTTATAGAAACTAGTGAGTTTTAGGTCAGTAACTTATAACCACGGAACCACTCCAGACCTTTCATGCATGACTTAAAGCACCTGAGTATTAGATTTACTGCCAGGGTCTAGTATGTCACTGCCAGGTCTGATTTTCTCTTTGGTTTTGAGCCCACGGCAAGAAGGCACCAGAGCCTATTGTGGTAACAGGTTCACACTAGATAACACAACCACACAGTATATGAAAAACATGAGGTGTGGCTAACGTTTGCAAGCTTGAGCTAGCTACCGAGCTAGCATACAAACTCGGTAGCACAGAGTAGATCCCCCATATGACGTTGAGAAATAGTGCATTGTGGGTAGGTTAGAAGATGGGGCGGCAGGTAGCTTAGTGGTTAAGAGCGTAGTGCCAGTAACCGAAAGGTCGCTGGTTCTAATCCCCGAGCCGACTAGGTGAAAAATCTGTTGAAGTGCCCTTGAGCAAGGCACTTAACCCTAATTGCTCCTGTAAGTCGCTCTGGATAAGAGCGTCTGCTAAATGACTAAAATGTAAAATGTAAATGGGGTAGAAGGATTACTTTATCCTATCCCAGGTATTCCTTAAAGAGGTGGGGTTTCAAATGTCTCCGGAAGGTGGTGAGTGACTCCGCTGTGGGGTGGGGGGGGGGTAGAAGGATTACTTTATCCTATCCCAGGTATTCCTTAAAGAGGTGGGGTTTCAAATGTCTCCGGAAGGTGGTGAGCGACTCCGCTGTGTGTGTGGGGGGGGTAGAAGGATTACTTTATCCTATCCCAGGTATTCCTTAAAGAGGTGGGGTTTCAAATGTCTCCGGAAGGTGGTGAGTGACTCCGCTGTGGGGTGGGGGGGTGGGTAGAAGGATTACTTTATCCTATCCCAGGTATTCCTTAAAGAGGTGGGGTTTCAGATGTCTCCGGAAGGTGGTGAGCGACTCCGCTGTGTGTGTGTGGGGGGGGGGTGGGGGGGGGTAGAAGGATTACTTTATCCTATCCCAGGTATTCCTTAAAGAGGTGGGGTTTCAAATGTCTCCGGAAGGGGGTGAGCGACTCCGCTGTGTGTGTTTTGAAGGATTAATTTATCCTATCCCAGGTATTCCTTAAAGAGGTGGGGTTTCAGATGTCTCCGGAAGGTGGTGAGTGACTCCGCTGTCCTGGCGTCGTGAGGGAGCTTGCTCCACCATTGGGGTGCCAGAGCAGCGAACAGTTTTGCCTGGGCTGAGCGGGAACTATGCTTCCGCAGAGGAAGGGGAGCCAGCAGGCCAGAGGTGGATGAACGCATTGCCCTCGTTTGTGTGTAGGGACTGATCAGAGCCTGAAGGTACAGAGGTGCCGTTCCCCTCACTGCTCCATAGGCAAGCACCATGGTCTTGTAGTGGATGCGAGCTTCAACTGGAAGCCAGTGGAGTGTGCGGAGGAGGGGGGTGACGTGAGAGAACTTGGGAAGGTTGAACACCAGACGGGCTGCGGCATTCTGGATGAGTTGTAGGGGTTTAATGGCACAGGCAGGGAGGCCAGCCAACAGCGAGTTGCAATAGTCCAGACGGGAGATGACAAGTGCCTGGATTAGGACCTGTGCCGCTTCCTGTGTAAGGCAGGGTCGTACTCTCCGAATGTTGTAGAGCATGAACCTGCAGGATCGGGTCACCGCCTTGATGTTGGCGGAGAACGACAGGGTGTTGTCCAGGGTCATGCCTAGGCTCTTCGCACTCTGGGAGGAGGACACAGCGGAGTTGTCAACCGTGATGGCGAGATCATGGAACGGGCAGTCCTTCCCCGGGAGGAAGAGCAGCTCCGTCTTGCCAGGGTTCAGCTTGAGGTGGTGATCCGTCATCCATACTGATATGTCTGCCAGACATGCAGAGATGCGATTCGCCACCTGGTTATCAGAAGGGGGAAAGGAGAAGATTAGTTGTGTATCGTCAGCGTAGCAATGATATGAAAGGCCATGTGAGGATATGACAGAGCCAAGTGACTTGGTGTAAAGGGAGAAAAGGAGAGGGCCTAGAACTGAGCCCTGGGGGACACCAGTGGTGAGAGCACGTGGTGCGGAGACAACTTCTCGCCACGCCACTTGGTAGGAGCGACCGGTCAGGTAGGACGCAATAAATATGTAATAACGCAAAAACATAACTGTTTGTTCTTATAGCTAACCAGATCGTGACTACAACTAAGTGACTAAGTCTTTAACCACACTGTGTTGTTACATTGGTGGGTAAAAACTCATGCTTCCTACCCTTTAACTTTGTGTCTGAAAATAAAATCTACATTTTACTCAACTTCGTTTCCCACTCCAGTCAGCAGATGGCGATGTGGGACTTTAAGGCTATGCTGCTAGTGTGACGTATAATCTAGTGGACGGGACGCTTCTTTCAACAGCAGCAACAGTTAGTCAGACACCTCGGTAGCTTGCTAGACAAAATAGCCCAACCAATAAAGCTCTTTAGACGCTTTCGTGTATATTAGCCACTGTGTTTTAAACCCACTTCTGTCGTCTAGTTAGTTATCCCATTTAATTTCATATTTATGGTGTTGTTGTTATTGGTCAGCTAGCTGGCTGGTTAAGTTAGCACTAGCCTAGCTAGCTAACATCCCCGACCATGAGGTCACTAAGCTACTCTCCTCCTGCTAAAGAAGAGGAGGTCTGCTGGACGGAGAAAGAAGCTCTAGTGAAAGAGGAGGAGGAAGAGGAGGATGTTACAATACAAAAACAAGTAGAGGGTGAAGCTGTTACAGTGAAAGAAGAGGAAGACGCGTTTAGAGTGAAAGAGGAAGAGGATGTTACAGTGAAAGAAGAGGAAGACGCGTTCAGAGTGAAAGAAGAGGAGGAGGAGATGACTGTCACATCGAAAAAGGAGGAGGAAGAAGAGGAGGAAACTGGATATCTGGTTCCGGTTTCCCAAAGGCATCTTAAGGCATCCAATGGTTCTAATGATGAACTTAGCAGTAAGATGCTTTTGAGAAACCGAGCCCTGATTAACACTAGTAAGTACTGTCTTAAAAACAGAGGCACAAACTCTGCAGTTGTTGAATTGATGTGTGGTGTTAAAGGGGGAATCTGCAGTTGCTACATCCATATTTGCACTTTTAAATTATTTATATATAGCCATTGATTCTTGAAGAATATAACACATGCCTCATGAGCTTAGTTCAACTGTCGTACCCCATCAGATCCCAAAATAAGCTTTTTCTACTCCAATGTTTAGAAACAATGTAAATGTAAACCAACACTGTATAGCCTCAACATGGTTAAAACTATAATATTGATGTCATGGATGGTCCGACCTTGCATCCATAGGTCTGTCTATGATTTTGAGAGTAGTTACATTTCTCCAGCCCCATCATCATCTTATTACCAAAACAGTGGTGGAATGACAGCTTTGTTATTGTTTGAACTGCAGATTGGTTGATTGATTGATGTGTGGCTTTTTTAAAGGGACAACCTAGGATTTAAACAGAAACAAAATGGCTGCTCTTAGACTTGGTTTGGTAAACAGCTGAGGGATGGGGGCTGGAGAAATGTAACCACTCTCAAATGTATAGAGAAAGCTATTGTAGCAACCTTAACCTAAAACCTAGCGACCTCATCAAGAAGTTCAGACATCTTGGTATAACAGTTATAAGGTGTTGGCTTGACAGTCTCTGGACCCAGGTTTGAGTCCAGCTCAGGGCTACCCCCTGGAATACACTACACTATGAATACAAGGACTGGCCGTCCATAAGGTCAAAATCACAGTTTTAACCAAATTGAGACTATACAGTGTTTGTTTACAAACAGTGGCGTTATACAAGCTTATATTTTGGTTTCTGATGGGGTAAGACAGTTGAAACATTTGAGGCATTTAAAAGTTATATTCTTCAGGAATCAATGACTATCCAGTTTATGGGTCTTTCTATAACTGCCAGTGAGGATTTCCTGTGGGGGTCAAATTGTTAGAGCTGTTGATAAGTAATTGTATAATATTCTGCAAATGTATTTTCATTTTTTTTTTAGAGCTGACCCTAGTCGACTGGTCGATTGTTTGGTCGATAGGCTGTTTTTGTCGACCAAGATTTTTTTAGTTGAGCATTCGCAAATACACAATATATACAAAAGTATGTGGACACCCCATCAAATTAGTGGATTCAGCTATTTCAGCCACAACCGTTGCTGACAGGTGTATGAAATCGAGCACACCGCCATGCAGTCTCCATAGACAAACATTGGCAGTAGAATGGTCTTACTGAAGAGTGCTGAAGAGTTCCAAACTGCCTCTGGAAGCAACGTCAGCACAAGAAGTGTTCGTCGGGAGCTTCATGAAATGGGTTTCCTTGGCCGAGCAGTCGCACACAAGCCTAAGATCACCATGCTCAATGCCAAGCGTCGGCTGGAGTGGTGTAAAGCTCGCCGCCATTGGACTCTGGAGCAGTGGAAACGCGTTCTCTGGAGGGATGAATCACGCTTCACCATCTGGCAGTCCGAAGGACGAATCTGGGTTTAGCGGATGCCATGAGAACACTATCTGCCCGAATGCGTAGTGCCAACTGTAATGTTTGGTGGAGGAGGAATAATGATCTGGGTCTGTTTTTTATGGTTGGGGCTAGGCCCCTTAGTTCCAGTGAAGGGAAATCTTAACGCTACAGCATACAATGACGTTCTAGACGATTCTGTGCTTCCAACTTTGTGGCAACAGTTTGGGGAAGGCCTTTTCCTGTTTCAGCATGACAAACCGAAGTCCAAACAGAAATGGTTTCTTGAGATCGGTGTGGAAGAACTTGACTTGCCTGCACAGAGCCCTGACCTCAACCCCATCGAACACCTTTGGGATGAATTGGAACACCGACTGCGAGCCAGGCCTAATCGCCCAACGTCAGTGCCCGACCTCACTAATGCTCTTGTGGCTGAATGGAAGCAAGTCCCCGCAGCAATGTTCCAACATCTAGTGGAAAGCCTTCCCAGAAGAGTGGAGGCTGTTATAGCAGCAAAGGGGGGACCAACTCCATATTAATGCCTCTGCTTGAAACATGTAGGTATTACAGACGCGGTTAGGGAGACGTTTTAAAATGTCAGTGAAGACTCTTGCCAGCTTGTCATTGCATGCTCTTGAGTACGCGTCCTGGTAATCTGTCTGTGAAGATTAACCTGTTTAACCCCTTCGAGTCAATTGAGGCAAATTTGCTTCAATCTAAGTAATTGAAGTAATCCATAGTACGACCATCTTAAAACAATTCCATATGTCAGTTTAGACCCCCTCCCCCAACGGCTTAGATTTACAGGGGTTAAAGGTCATACTCACATCGGCTAAGGAGAGAGTGATCATACAGTCGTCCGGAACAGCTGGTGCACAAGACTTTGTGGAGGCCACGGAGATGGCACAGTCCATCGCTCTAAGACATGTGATACATAAATTGTATATGGTTATATTATGTAAAAAAAAATAATGATGCAACACTAATAAATCTAATATTATTTTATAACAAATGTACTTTCTCCCGCTTTGGATACTGTCGCTGTCCGCGGTTCTGAATGTAATTATATGCAGAAGCACAAAACACCACATCTGCAATTTTAGTCCCGTCTGAATCTGCCATGGCAGTCATTTTTACATGGCAGGAGAGTAACAATTCAAGCCAGAATAACCTACTGTTTTTTGGCGAACTCCAAGGTCCTCTGGTAATACTAGTCCCGTGGGAATCGACATCCCTGTGTTTTGAGAGAAATGAGTTTGACAGGTGTTGCTCACGGTTTGATCAAGGAAAACAATAACTGATTTGATCAATTTAACGAAGTGCTGCTCATAGCCTACATATGAAGGGCCTGCAAGTATCAACTTTCACAGTGGATGATTTTGTTCATATGTTTTGTGCGTATTAATATTTCTAGCCTACAATCATCGATGTTACTACTAATGTGAAAACAAAACAAGATATTACTATTATTGCTCACTTGACTGTCTTAAGACAATTGTCAAATAATTTAACAGATGTCAATTGTTGTACAGCTTCATGGGTACGCTCTGGGCATCACCTTTTACCTCAAATAAACAGTATTTCTGCTGTTGTGGGCCTTTTAACCATCTGTCTGACTTTGTCGTTCACACAGAAGAGAGACGTGACTATCGTGGATCCTCTGGGGAGCCTCAACAACATCATGAAGCTGAGGAGGCAGAGAAGAGTCCCTCCAGATCAGAACACCTCAAGAAACACCAGCGGAAACCCACAGGGAAGAAATCTCACTGCTGCTTTGACTGTGGGAATATATTCAACTCTTCTACAGACCTTAAAAGACATATGAGAATCCATACAGGAGAGAAACCGTATAGCTGTAATCAATGTGGGAAGAGTTTTACTCGCTCAAGCAACCTGAGGGTACATTTGAGAACGCACACTGGAGAGAAACCTTATAGCTGCGATCAATGTGGGAAGAGTTATACTGCATCTAGCCAGCTGACTAGTCACAAGAGAACACACACAGGAGAGAAACCTTATAGCTGTGATCAATGCGGGAAGCGTTTTGTTACATCTAGCCAGCTGACTAGTCACAAGAGAACACACACAGGAGAGAAACCTTATAGCTGTGATCAATGCGGGAAGAGTTTTACTCAATCAAGCTGCCTGATAGTACATCAGAGAACACACACAGGAGAGAAGCCTTATAGCTGTGATCAATGTGGGAAGAGTTTTAGTCGATCAAGCAACCTGATGGTACATTTGAGAACGCACACTGGAGAGAAACCTTGTAGCTGTGATCAATGTGGGAAGAGTTTTAGTGATTCAAGCAACCTGATAGCACATTTGAGAACACACACTAGAGAGAAACCTTATAGCTGTGATCAATGCGGGAAGAGTTTTACTACATCTAGCCAGCTGACTATACACCAGAGAATACACACAGGAGAGAAACCTTATAGCTTATAGTTATTCACTGTCATTTAGCAGATGTTTCAACATTGTTGTATGAGTATTTTAATGAATTTCACAATGTAGAACCATTTACATTTTACATTTTTTGTCATTTAGCAGACGCTCTTATCCAGAGCAACTTACAGTTAGTGAGTGCATACATAATTTTTAAATTTTTCATACTTGCCCCCCGTGGGAATCGAACCCACAACCCTGGCGTTGCAAACGCCATGCTCTACCAACTGAGCTACATCCCTGCTGGCCATTCCCTCCCCTACCCTGGACGACGCTGGGCCAATTGTGCGCCGCCCCAACCGTTTTCCCCCTGTTCTATTGATTTCAGCGTGATATGGATATTAGCCTCATCAGGGGGAAAATCCAGGCTCTGAAATGAGTTGTGTTACACTTACCACGTTGGCGACCCACTTGAATCAAAATGCAACACTTCTAAATGTAGCTAGCTGTTTTCTACAAATTGTCATCTGACCAGTGATGTACACATTATTCCCAGATTCCGTGTGGTTTTTGAGCTGTTAGTTTTAACAGGACGTGCAACCTCATCTCCCCCCAAATCGATATCAGTGATTTATTGCCACTTGTCAAAACAACTGTGTTTTTGGTGCTTGTGCAGTTAATAAGGTGGTTGTTTAAATAAATTCAAGTATTATGATTACTATTGTGGAACATGTTTGTGTCGATAGTACATTTTATGTTTAGGTTTTCCATTTATCACAAACTGTTTCTGCATATTGGTTATTGATTTGGACACGTTAAAACTGTGTTTTGACATTGGGCAGTATCCCACCTTGCAAAATATAGTCGAAAAGACGTTGAAAAGAAGACTATGCTCAAGGTCCAATCTACGTTTTGGTTTTGGTTGAAAGTTAAAGTTAAAAATATGTATTTTTTAGGTCGTTGTTTCAACGACTTGAAAACAACTTCATTTCAACGTACTTGCAGCCTATAAACATGGACGCAGGATAACGCATGCGTCTATGAACTGTTTTATTAACAATCTTACATCACTCCAGTATTTCTTTACAACATTCAAGTGCTAATTGTCTTTATTCCACTGCTGAAGAAGCATGACTCAAATCACCTACTCATATTTCAAACATCCAGCCTGACAAAATATACATTTTTAATTATTCCATGCCTCCCTATTGGAAATGAATTATTGCCAATACATATTAACAAAGGGGTTTCGGTTTTGATATTTCATAATATTTCCATTTCATGTAACATTTAGTAATCATAATAATTTATGTGACTAACTGATTATTTTTTTTTGCACAATTATATTGTTTATAAACAGTGTAGTAAAACCAGCTTATATTTTGGGCTGGATATTACATCATATTCTTACTATTTTAACCAATGTTATTTCCTTAGATGCTCTTTAGTCTTTCAGCTTTTATTGATATTCTTTAGTTTTTTATCCACTGTTTGTTGTCTAGTAAATATTTCCGTTTTTATTTTCATAGTTTTTATTCATTTTTTCCTGTGTATTGCGTTGCATTTCATGTCTGAAATGTGCTATATAAATAAACTATACTGAACAAAAATATAAAAGCAACAACGTAAAGTGTTGGTCCCATCTTTCATGAGCTGAAATAAAAGATTCCAGACATTTTCCACACTCACAAAAAGCTTATTTCTCTCAAATGTTGTTCACAGCCCTGTTAGTGAGCATTTCTCCTCCTTTGCCATAATAATCCATCCACTTCACAGCTGTGGCATATCAAGAAGCTGATTAAACAGCATGTTCATTACACAGGTGCACCTTGTGCTAGGCACAATAAAAGGCCACTTTAAAATATGCAGTTTTATCACACAATGCAATGCCACAGATGACCAGAGTTTTGAAGAAGCATGCAATTGGCGTGCTGACTGCAGGAATGTCCACCAGAGTTGTTGCCAGAGAATTGAATGTTAATTTCTCTACCATAAGCCGCCTCCAACGTTGTTTTAGAGAATTTGGCCGTACGTCCAACCGGCCTCACAACTGCAGAGCCAAAGATACCGTGACGAGCCAAAGATACCGTGACGAGATCCTGACGGCAATTTTGAGGCCCATTTTTTTTGCGCCGCCTCATGGGTCTCACAGTCACGGTAGTCTGTGACACCGCCTGGGATCGAACCCGGGTCTGTAGTGACGCCTCATGGGTCTCACAGTCACGGCAGGCTGTGACACCGCCTGGGATCGAACCCGGGTCTGTAGTGACGCCTCATGGGTCTCACAGTCACGGCAGGCTGTGACACCGCCTGGGATCGAACCCGGGTCTGTAGTGACGCCTCATGGGTCTCACAGTCACGGCAGGCTGTGACACCGCCTGGGATCGAACCCGGGTCTGTAGTGACGCCTCATGGGTCTCACAGTCATGGCAGGCTGTGACACCGCCTGGGATCGAACTCGGGTCTGTAGTGACGCCTCAAGCACTGCGACACAGTGCCTTAGACCGCTACACCACTTGGGAGGCCTGGGTAGGTTACTTTCTAAATCTACAGTCCAGAATTCTCATCAGTAACTAACCTTTGGATTACTGACACTCAGTAATGTAATCTGATTACTTTCAGTTACTTTACACTGCTAACCCTAATGCCTAACCCTAACATGAAATAACCCTAACCTTAACCACACTGCTAACCCTAATGCCTAACCCTAACATGAAATAACCCTAACCTTAACCACACTGCTAACCCTAATGCCTAACCCTAACATGAAATAACCCTAACCTTAACCACACTGCTAACCCTAATGCCTAACCCTAACATGAAATAACCCTAACCTTAACCACACTGCTAACCCTAATGCCTAACCCTAACATGAAATAACCCTAACCTTAACCACACTGCTAACCCTAATGCCTAACCCTAACATTAAATAACCCTAACCTTAACCACACTGCTAACCCTAATGCCTAACCCTAACATGAAATAACCCTAACCTTAACCACACTGCTAACCCTAATGCCTAACCCTAACATGAAATAACCCTAACCTTAACCACACTGCTAACCCTAATGCCTAACCCTAACATTAAATAACCCTAACCTTAACCACACTGCTAACCCTAATGCCTAACCCTAACATGAAATAACCCTAACCTTAACCACACTGCTAACCCTAATGCCTAACCCTAACATTAAATAACCCTAACCTTACATTTGTGTTTTCATGAAAATTGACAGTATAGCCAATGTTGACTGCAGCTGGCCCATCCAGCAGAAATCCCTCAGTTCTGCCTCCAGGACAAGACTCATCACAATAAACGTCAACCTGCTTAAGAGGCATTAGAAGAAGACACATTTAATATTACCAATTGAACATCTATTGCAGGATAAATCAATGTTAGAGGTTATGTAGCTGGCCATAAATGGATGTTGCATTTAACTTTATGAGTTTGTTATGTAGGCATCTTCTAACCCATTGCTTTCTACTATAGATAATAATATGATTAGGTTATATCTTTAGGCCTACAGAAAAAAACAGTCTGTCGGATTTCCAGTCTTCAAGAACAGGAGTTGGAATTATGGAAGTATAGATTAGACAAATTGTTTCTCCTGAGCATAACTCAAAAACAAAGGATTGAATAGCCCCATTCTGTTGCTTATGATGTTGTTGTCATGGAGGACTGATTGGGCTCATTGTTTCCAGTTGAAAAATAAATGCTGCTCCCCATTCAGAGGACCTTATAAATACTACGTAACCTCCAAGATCCTACAAGGCCTCCAAGATCCTACAAGACCTCCAAGATCCTACAAGACTTCCAAGATCCTACAAGGCCTCCAAGATCCTACAAGGCCTCCAAGATCCTACAAGACCACCAAGACTCACCAGATTTCCCCACCATTGATTTCTCTACCCTTGACTAGTCCCCCTAACAGAAATTGGAAACCAGAACAGTTGAGTAAGGAAAATGGCATGCTGACAATAGTAAAGAGCACAAGAAAAAGACAGAGAAGAGAAACAGACAGGATTGGAATGTATATTCTTGCACAAGCAGGAACCACAACTGAAGTACAGAAAGGGATCGCTATTAAAGTACGAGGGTCAAATGATTATTGGAACCAGCACAAGGATTATGGGGAAATTGCGTTGGGTAACTGTGACCTCAGGATAATAAAAGGAACGACAGGTGGATCATGGGTAACTGTGACCTCAGGATAATAAAAGGAACGACAGGTGGATCATGGGTAACTGTGACCTCAGTATAATAAAAGGAACGACAGGTGGATCATGGGTAACTGTGACCTCAGGATAATAAAAGGAACGACAGGTGGATCATGGGTAACTGTGACCTCAGTATAATAAAAGGAACGACAGGTGGATCATGGGTAACTGTGACCTCAGGATAATAAAAGGAACGACAGGTGGATCATGGGTAACTGTGACCTCAGGATAATAAAAGGAACGACAGGTGGATCATGGGTAACTGTGACCTCAGGATAGTAAAAGGAATGACAGGTGGATCATGGGTAACTGTGACCTCAGGATAATAAAAGGAACGACAGGTGGATCATGGGTAACTGTGACCTCAGGATAATAAAAGGAACGACAGGTGAATCATGGGTAACTGTGACCTCAGGATAGTAAAAGGAACGACAGGTGGATCATGGGTAACTGTGACCTCAGTATAATAAAAGGAACGACATGTGGATCATGGGTAACTGTGACCTCAGGATAATAAAAGGAACGACAGGTGAATCATGGGTAACTGTGACCTCAGGATAGTAAAAGGAACGACAGGTGGATCATGGGTAACTGTGACCTCAGTATAATAAAAGGAACGACAGGTGGATCATGGGTAACTGTGACCTCAGGATATTAAAAGGAATGACAGGTGGATCATGGGTAACTGTGACCTCAGGATAATAAAAGGAACGACAGGTGGATCATGGGTAACTGTGACCTCAGGATAATAAAAGGAACGACAGGTGGATCATGGGTAACTGTGACCTCAGGATAGTAAAATGAACGACAGGTGGATCATGGGTAACTGTGACCTCAGGATAATAAAAGGAACAACAGGTGGATCATGGGTAACTGTGACCTCAGGATAATAAAAGGAACGACAGGTGGATCATGGGTAACTGTGACCTCAGGATAGTAAAAGGAACGACAGGTGGATCATGGGTAACTGTGACCTCAGGATAATAAAAGGAACAACAGGTGGATCATGGGTAACTGTGACCTCAGGTTAATAAAAGGAACGACAGGTGGATCATAGACATCAGAATAACAGCCCAAGACTTAGATAAACAATTTGATGTAGTACTTACAAGTACTACGTTTCCAGGGGGCAGTGTTGCCGAAGTCGTTATTCCTTGGGAAAGTTCACTAAACCCCTTACATGTTAGAGCCCCAGCAGAAGCAGAAGGAAGAGAATGGAAAGAGTAGCTAAACAATGACTGGTATAGATGGGCACAATATACTACATTACAATGAAAGAAAACTGTCTAATCTGCACTTCGTCTCCCTTTTTAAAATAATTAACAGTAGTACCAAATCCCCACAGCTACCAGGACTGGGCTACGTTTAAATCACAACTTCTGTCGTCTAAGGGACTCGGAAAGACCGTATTGCCCAGCAGAATGTTTGTCATATTTTAGGAAATCCTAAATATGAACAATTTTATAATCAACCAGGATGGGGAGAGAAGTGTAAGCAATTGGACGTTAGAATAGAAACCAGTAAATGGGAAGCACCAGAGAAATATCAAATAGACTATGAGCGGAAATATGAGTGTTACAACAAAACAATCGGGTTATATCATTTGGGAGAATTCAAGGCAGAATGTGAAACAACATGGCACATAGATACAGATAGCTTTTGGAATGCAGACACCCCTCTAAGAAAAATGGATCAGGCAGCAGGGTCAAGTACTGGGGTAATAGTTATCCCGGAAGGATGCGGAAATCAGACACTGGCATCACCACTGATCGTTCCTTATGAGGATCAGTCGGGGGGCCATTGAGAATTTCTTCTGGGTCTGTCAGGGGCAACTAAGGACGTTATGGCCAAAAGGACGGAAATTGATTGGAAGTACAGCTAATACAGCTGATACAAAACGTTTTAAATAGTTTACTGGAAGGCCTTAAATGTTGATATACAAGATACTAAATAGATCAGAAAGGGCATTTAAGTCATTTAGCAGACGCTCTTATCCAGAGCGATTTACATGAGCAATTAGGGTTAAGTGCCTTGCTTAAGGGCACATCAACAGATTTTTCACCTAGTCGGCTCGGGGATTAGAACCAGCGACCTTTCGGTTACTGGCACAACGCTCTTACCCACTAAGCTACCTGCCGCCCCCTGAAGCTGACCCCAACGTACAGATAGGTGCTAACCTAGAGGAATTCCCAATGAATGTAAAGCGAGGAGTGAGAATAAATCAGGATTTGAATCAATATTTCTTTGGATAACTCTTAATAAAAATGTGGAATGGAACAATTAAATACATTACAATCAACAGACGTTCATAAATTATACTGACTCAGTGTAACAGTGTTGCTTCCGTCCCTCTCCTCGCCCCTACCTGGGTTTGAACCAGGGACCCTCTGCACACATCGACAACAGTCACCCTCGAAACACCGTTACCCGTCGCTCCACAAAAGGCCGCTGCCCTTGCAGAGCAAGCGAAACAACTACTTCAAGGTCTCAGAGCGAGTGACGTCACCGATTGAAACGCTACTAGTGCGCACCGTTAACTAGCTAGCCATTTCACACCAGTTACATCAGCATTGTCAGCGCTGGGAGAACAAGTACAGGCAACAAGTAGGATGACCTGGCAGAATAGACAGGCTCTGGATTGGCTCCTAGCAGAAGAAGGCGGAGTCTGTGTTATGTTCGGAAGCATGGGCTGAACTTTTAGTCCTAATAATACTCCCCCAGGAGGAATATTCTCTGAGGCAATGATCAAGCTTAAAGGATTGAGACAGGAAGTCAAGATAATACTGCCCCAGGAGGAATATTCTCTGAGGCAATGATCAAGCTTAAAGGATTGAGACAGGAAGTCAAGATAATACTGCCCCAGGAGGAATATTCTCTGAGGCAATGATCAAGCTTAAAGGATTGAGACAGGAAGTCAAGATAATACCTCCCCAGGAGGAATATTCTCTGAGGCAAAAAAAATGTGTTCCACCTTTATTTAACCAGGTAAGCCAGTTGAGAACAAGTTCTCATTTACAACTGCAACCTGGCCAAGACAAAGCAAAGCAGTGCGATAAAAACAACAACACAGAGTTACATATGGAGTAAAACAAAACATAAAGTCAAAAATACAACAGAAAATCTATATACAGTTTGTGCAAATGTAGCAAGTTATGGAGGTAAGGCAATAAATAGGCTATAGTGCAAAATAATTACAATAGTATTAACACTGGAATGCTAGATGTGCAAGAGATTATGTGCAAATAGAGATACTGGGGTGCAAAAGAGCAAAATAAATAACAATATAGGGATGAGGTAGTTGGGTGGGCTAATTTCAGATGGGCTGTGTACAGGTACAGTGATCGGTAAGGTGCTCTGACAACTGATGCTTAAAGTTAGTGAGGGAGATAAGAGTCTCCAGCTTCAGAGATTTTTGCAATTCGTTCCAGTCATTGGCAGCAGAGAACTGGAAGGAATGGCAGCCAAAGGAGGTGTTGGCTTTGGGAATGACCAGTGAGATATACCTTCTGGAGCGCAGACTACGGGTGGGTGCTGCTATGGTGACCAATGAGCTAAGATAAGGCGGGGATTTGCCTAGCAGTGATTTATAGATGGCCTGGAGCCAGTGGGTTTGACGACGAACATGTAGTGAGGACCAGCCAACAAGAGCGTACAGGTCACAGTGGTGGGTAGTGTATGGGGCTTTGGAGACAAAACGGATGGCACTGTGATAGACTACATCCAATTTGCTGAGTAGAGTGTTGGAGGCTATTTTGTAAATGACATCGCCGAAGTCAAGGATCGGTAGGATAGTCAGTTTTACGAGGGCATGTTTGGCAGCATGAGTGAAGGAGGCTTTGTTGCGAAATAGGAAGCCGATTCTAGATTTAACTTTGGATTGGAGATTCTTTATGTGAGTCTGGAAGTTGAGTTTACAGTCTAACCAGACACCTAGGTATTTGTAGTTGTCCACATACTCTAGGTCAGACCCGTCGAGAGTGGTGATTCTAGTCGGGTGGGCGGGTGCCAGCAGCGTTCGATTGAAAAGCATGCATTTCGTTTTACTAGTGTTTAAGAGCAGTTGGAGGCTACTGAAGGATTGTTGTATGGCATTGAAGCTCGTTTGGAGGTTTGTTAACACAGTGTCCAATGAAGGGCCAGATGTATACAAAATGGTGTCGTCTGCGTAGAGGTGGATCTGAGAGTCACCAGCAGCAAGAGCGACATCATTGATATACACAGAGAAAAGTGTCGGCCCAAGAATTGAACCCTGTGGCACCCCCATAGAGACTGCCATAGGTCCAGACAACAGGCCCTCCGATTTGACACACTGAACTCTATCTGAGAAGTAGTTGGTGAACCAGGCGAGGCAGTCATTTGAGAAACCAAGGCTATTTAGTCTGCCAATAAGAATGCGGTGGTTGACAGAGTCGAAAGCCTTGGCCAGGTCGATGAAGATGGCTGCACAGTACTGTCTATTATCAATCGCGGTTATAATATCGTTTAGGACCTTGAGCGTGGCTGAAGTGCACCCGTGACCAGCTCGGAAACCGGATTGCATAGCGGAGAAGGTACGGTGGTATTCGAAATGGTCGATTATCTGTTTGTTAACTTGGCTTTCGAATACTTTCGAAAGGCAGGGCAGGATGGATATAGGTCTGTAGCAATTTGGATCTAGAGTGTCACCCCCTTTGAAGAGGGGGATGACCGCGGCAGCTTTCCAATCTCTGGGGATCTCAGACGTTATGAAAGAGAGGTTGAACAGACTAGTAATAGGGGTAGCGACAATTTCGGCGGCTAGTTTTAGAAAGAAAGGGTCCAGATTGTCTAGCCCAGCTGATTTGTAGGGGTCCAGATTTTGCAGCGCTTTCAAAACATCAGCTGTCTGAATTTGTGTGAAAGAGAAGCGGGGGGGGGGGCATGGGCAAGTTGCAGCAGAGGGTGCAGAGTTGGTGGCCGGGTTAGTGGTAGCCAGATGGAAAGCATGGCCAGCTGTAGCAAAATGCTTGTTGAAATTCTCGATTATTGTAGATTTATCGGTGGTGATAGTGTTTCCTAGCCTCAGTGCAGTGGGCAGCTGGGAGGAAGTGCTCTTATTCTCCATGGACTTTACAGTGTCCCAAAACTTTTTGGAGTTAGTGCTACAGGATGCAAATTTCTGTTTGAAAAAGTTAGCCTTTGCTTTCCTGACTGCTTGTGTATATTGGTTCCTAACTTCCCTGAAAAGTTGCATATCGCGGGGGCTATTTGATGCTAATGCTGTACGCCACCGGATGTTTTTGTGCTGGTCAAGGGCAGTCAAGTCTGAGGAGAACCAGGGGCTATATCGGTTCTTAGTTCTGTATTTTTTGAATGGGGCATGTTTATTTAAGATTGAGAGGAAATTACTTTAAAGGAACAACCAGGCATCCTCTACTGACGGAATGAGATCTATATCCATCCAGGATACCTGGGCCAGGTCAATTAGGAAGGCCTCCTCGCTAAAGTCTTTTAGGGAGCGTTTGACAGTGATGAGGGGTGGTCGTTTGACCGCGGACCCGTTACGGACGCAGGCAATAAGGCAGTGATCGCTGAGATCCTGGTTGAAGACAGCTGAGGTGTATTTAGAGGGTATGTTAGTCAGGATGATATCTATGAGGGTACCCATGTTTACGGATTTAGGGTTGTACCTGGTAGGTTCGTTGATAATTTGCGTGAGGTTGAGGGCATCTAGCTTGGATTGTAGGATGGCTGGGGTATTAAGCATATCCCAATTTAGGTCACCAAGCAGTACAAACTCAGAGGATAAATGGGGGGCAATCAATTCACATATGGTGTCCAGGGCACAGCTGGGGGCTGAGGGGGGTCTGTAGCAAGCGGCAATAGTGAGAGACTTATTTCTGGAAAGGTGGATTTTTAGAAGTAGAAGCTCAAACTGTTTGGGCACAGACCTGGAAAGTATGATAGAGCTCTGCAGGCTATCTCTACAGTAGATTGCAACTCCACCCCCTTTGGCAGTTCTATCTAGACGGAAAATGTTATAGTTGGGGATGGAAATTTCAGAATTTTTGGTGACCTTCCTGAGCCAGGATTCAGACACTGCTAGAACATCAGGGTTGGCAGAGTGTGCTAACGCAGTGAATAACTCAAACTTAGGAAGTAGACTTCTGATATTTATGTGCAAGAAACCAAGACTTTTGCGATTACAGAAGTCATCAAATGATAGCGCCTGGGGAGTAGGAGTGATACTGAGGGCTGCAGGGCCTGGGTTAGCCTCTACATCACCAGAGGAACAGAGGAGGACTAGAATAAGGATACGGCTAAAGGCTTTAAGAACTGGTCTTCTAGTGCGTTGGGTACATAGAATAAAGGGGGCAGATTTCCGGGTGTTATAGAAAAGATTCAGGGCATTATGTACAGACAAGGATATGGAAGGATATGAGTAAAGTGGAGGTAACCCTAAGCGTTGGGTAACAATGAAAGAGATAGCATCGCTAGAGTCATTAATTGAGTCGGTCTCCGCGTGTATAGGGGGAGGTGCAAATGAGCTATCTAAGGCAGGTTTAGCTAGGCTGCGGGGTCTACAGTGATATAGTACAATTAGAAATAACCGAAACAACAATAAACTAACCATGTTTGGGCTGAGGCTAAACATAAACAGGATGTAGTACCGTAAAAAGGAACAGTCCAGCAGATATCAGCTGTATAGCTGAGTTATCATAAGGTCCGGTGGTGAAGCACTAGTAAGAGGCCACGGCTAGCGTGTGCTAGCGGGCCAGGGCTATCAGATGGATGGAATCTTCGTGGTTAACGTCGTAACCACATCAGACGATTTCGTCGGCAGACCAGTCGTGTAGGATCGGCGGGGCTCCGTGTCAACACTAGGTGGTCCCGTCCGGTTGACAGATGATTAGCCAGACCACAGCGTCCGTTTTGTTGTAGCTGGCTGGTGGTGGCTAGCTGGTAGCGATGAATCCGGAGTTAAAGGTCCAGTGATTCAGTGATTCCGGCGGAAAAACTGATATGTTCTGGGTCGATAACGCGCTGTGCAGACTGGCCGAATATCCGGTGATCAATGTCCAGTGATTAAAATTAATCCCGCAGAAAAAAATCCAATGTCCTGGGTGAAACACCGCTAGCTGTGGCTAATAGCAAGTAGCTAGTTCAGTAGCTAGTTCAGTTTAGTGAGTAAGAGGCCACGGCTAGCGTGTGCTAGCGGGCCAGGGCTATCAGATGGATGGAATCTTCGTGGTTAACGTCGTAACCACATCAGACGATTTCGTCGGCAGACCAGTCGTGTAGGATCGGCGTTACTCATCTCATATGTATCTACTGTATTCTATACTATTCTACAGTATCTTAGTCACTTTAATAATGTTTACATATCTTGCATTACTCATCTCATATGTATATACTGTATTCTATACTATTCTATACTATTCTATACTATTCTACGGTATCTTAGTCACTTTAATAATGTTTACATATCTTGCATTACTCATCTCATATGTATATTGTCACGTTGCTGTGGATTGGTGTGGTGTAGAATCAGGCGCAGGAAGCAGAGGATAAGTCCAACAAGACTTTACTAGAGCACACAGAAATAAATCCAAACAGCCCGGAGGCAAAAGGACGCACACAGGCATAAATATCGAGCGCACACACAGGTGCGTAAATACTCTCCTAAACACAAGGAGGAAGCTATGAAAATAGCGTACCGACACGGGTAGTGCAACAACACGACACGAACAATTACACACAACACTAAACTAACAACAAGGAAACTAAATAGGGTGCTAAATGAGACATAACACAAAACAGGTGTGACTAACAGACAAAACCAATCAAACACGAAACATAGAGCGGTGGCAGCTAGAACTCCAGAGACGACAACCGGCGAAACCTGCCCGAACAAGGAGGAGGAGCCGCCTCGGCCGAAACCGTGACAGTACCCCCCCCGGCCTCGGGGACGACCAGGAGGACGCGGAGAAGGGCGCGTAGGATGACCACGATGGAATTCGGTCATCAGGGACGGATCCAGAATGTCCCTCCTCTGCACCCAGCACCGCTCCTCCGGACCATACCCCTCCCACTCCACGAGATATTGGAGACCCCCCATCCGGCGTCTCGAATCCAGGATGGTCTGAACAGTGTACGCCGGAGCCCCCTCGATGTCCAACGGGGGCGGAGGAGTCTCCTCAATCTCAAAGTCCTGGAGTGGACCAGCTACCACCGGCCTGAGGAGAGACACATGGAACGAGGGGTTAGTATTCTTGTAATCAATAGGTAGTTCTAACCTGTAACACACCTCGTTCAATCTCCTCAGGACTTTAAAAGGCCCCACAAACCGCCGACCCAGCTTCCGGCAGGGCAGGCGGAGGGGCAGGTTTCTGGTTGAGAGCCAGACTCGATCTCCAGGTGCGTACACTGGCCCCTCACTGCGGTGTAGGTCGGCGCTCGTCTTCTGTCGACGTATGGCACGCTGCAGATGGACGTGTGCAGCGTTCCACGTCTCCTCCGAGCGCCGCACCCACTCATCCACAGCGGGGGCCTCGATCTGGCTCTCATGCCACGGTGCCAGAACCGGCTGGTACCCTAACACACACTGGAAAGGGGTTAGTCTCGTGGAGGAGTGGCGGAGAGAGTTCTGTGCCATCTCGGCCCAGGGCACATATCTCGCCCACTCCTCCGGCCGGCCCTGACAATATGACCTCAGAAACCTACCCACATCCTGGTTGACACTTTCGACCTGCCCATTACTCTCCGGGTGGTAACCCGAGGTAAGGCTCACCGAGACACCCAAACGTTCCAAAAATGTTCTCCAGACTCTGGAGGTAAACTGGGGGCCTCGATCGGACACTATATCCTCGGGCACCCCGTAATGCCGGAAGACGTGAGTAAATAGAGCCTCAGCGGTCTGTAGGGCAGTAGGAAGACCCACATTTGAAGGAGACGACAGGCCTTCGAGAACCGATCCACAACGACCAGGATGGTGGTATTCCCCTGTGAGGAGGGAAGATCGGTAACAAAATCCACGAGAGGTGAGACCAGGGTCGTTGTGGAACAGGCAGGGGCTGTAATTTACCCCTGGGCAAGTGTCTGGGCGCCTTACACTGGGCACACACTGAGCAGCAGGAGACATAAACCCTCACATCCCAGGTTAACGTTGGCCACCAGTACTTCGTACTAAGGCAGTGCACTGTCCGGCCAATACCTGGATGTCCAGAGGAGGGGGACGTGTGAGCCCAATAAATCAGCCGATCCCGGACCTCGAGCGGGATGTACGCCCGACCCACCGGACACTGTGGAGGACTAGGGTCGGTGCGTAACGCCCGCTCGATCTCCGCATCAACCTCCCACACCACCGGTGCCACCAGACAAGACTCCGGTAGTATGGGAATGGACTCCACGCACCTCTCCTCCGTGTCATACCGACGGGACAGAGCATCTGCCTTCCCGTTCTGGGTCCCAGGGATGTAAGTGATCTTGAACACAAACCTGGCGAGAAACATAGTCCATCGAGCCTGGCGAGGATTCAGTCTCCTAGCTGCCCGAATGTATTCCAGGTTACGATGGTCGGTCAGAATGAGGAAAGGGTGCTGAGCCCCCTCAAGCCAATGCCTCCACACCTTTAGGGCCTGTACTACGGCTAACAGCTCCCTGTCCCCTACGTCATAATTCCGCTCCGCCGGACTGAGCTTCTTAGAATAAAAGGCACAGGGGCGGAGCTTAGGTGGTGTACCGGATCGTTGAGAAAGAACTGCCCCGATACCGGCCTCAGACGCGTCCACCTCAACTTGGAAGGGTAAAGTGGGATCCGGGTGCGCCAACACCGGAGCCGAGGTAAACAGGTCCTTCAGTCTCCCAAAGGCCCTGTCCGCCTCAGCCGACCACTGCAAGCGCACCGGACCCCCCTTCAGAAGAGACGTTATGGGAGCTGCCACCTGTCCAAAACCCCGGATAAACCTCCGGTAGTAATTCGCAAAACCCAAGAACCGCTGCACCTCTTTAACCGTAGTTGGGGTTTGCCAATTACGCACGGCGGACACTCGGTCCACCTCCATTCTCACCCCTGACGCAGACAACTGGTAACCCAAAAAGGAAACTGACTCCTGAAAGAACAGACATTTCTCAGCTTTGACATACAGGTCATGCTCCAACAGTCTCCTCAATACCCTGCGCACCAGGGCTACATGCTCGGCCCGAGTAGAACTGTACACAAGAATATCATCTATGTACACCACTACTCCCTGCGCCTGCATGTCCCGGAAAATTTCATCTACAAACGATTGGAAGACTGATGGAGCATTCATTAACCCATATGGCATGACGAGATACTCGTAATGGCCGGAGGTAGTACTAAATGCTGTCTTCCACTCATCGCCCTCCCTAATGCGCACCAAGTTATATGCGCTCCTGAGGTCCAATTTTGTGAAGAACCGTGCCCCGTGTAATGACTCCGTCATGGTCCCAATCAGCGGGAGTGGATAACTATATTTCACACTCACCTGATTGAGACCGCGGTAATCAATACACGGACGCAAACCTCCATCCTTTTTCTTCACAAAAAAGAAGCTTCGAGGACGCGGGAGAAGTGGAGGACCGTATGTATCCCTGTCTCAGAGACTCGGCAACGTAAGTTTCCATTGCCCTTTTCTCCTCCTGTGACAAAGGATACACATGGCTCCGCGGAAGCGCGGCTCCTGTCTGGAGGTCTATCGCACAATCCCCTTGTCTATGAGGTGGCAACCGTGCCGCTCTGGTCTTACTAAACACGAGTGCCAAATCCTCATACTCAGGAGGAATGTGCAGTGCTGGCATCTGGTTCGGACTCTCCACCGAGGTCGCCCCTACGGAAACACCCAGACATAACCCTTCACACTGAGCAGACCACCCTTTAAGAGCCTTCTCTCGCCACGAAATAGTAGGATCATGGGTCATCAACCAGGGAAGCCCCAGTACCACCGGATACGCAGGAGAGTCGATCAGATAGAGTTGAATCGTCTCCTCATGACCCCCCTGCGTCATCATCCTAAGTGGCGCTGTGACCTCCCCAATCAACCCAGATCCTAACAGACGACTATCTAAGGCATGTACAGGAAAGGGTTTTTCGACTGGAAGGAGGGGAATCCCTAACTTAACACAGAATTTCCGATCTACAAAATTCCCAGCTGCGCCTGAATCGACTAGCGCCTTATGCTGGGAACGAGGTGCAACCTGTGGGAAACAAACAGGTAATGTAATGTGTACGACAGAAAGCTCTGGGTAAGTAGGGCGCCTACTCACCTGGGAGGACTCCCCACTGTATGACCTGCCATCTCCCTTACCAGGGGACCCTCCCCAGCACCTAGCCGCGGTGTGCCCTCCGCGGCCACACCAGGTGCAGGAGACTGCCCCCCTCGGGCTCCTACCTCTTCTCCCTCTAGCGCCAGCACCTCCAAGCTCCATCGGACTCTGCTCGGAGGCGCTGGAGGGTGGAATGGGAGGCCCCCACGTGGGACGTCCGCGGGTCGCGAGCAGGTTGTCCAGTCGAATGGCCATGTCCACCAGCTGGTCAAATGTTAGTGTAGTGTCCCTGCATGCTAACTCCCTGCGGACGTCCTCCCGAAGGCTACATCTAAAGTGGTCTATGAGGGCCCTCTCATTCCACCCTGCATCGGCCGCTAGAGTCCGGAACTCCAGCGCAAACTCTTGAGCGCTCCTCATCCCCTGTCGGAGGTGGAATAGACGTTCCCCCGCCGCTTTCCCCTCTGGTGGATGGTCGAAGACAGCACGGAAGCGGCGGGAGAACTCCGCATAGGTGACTGTGGCGGCGTCTATTCCCCTCCATTCGGCGTTGGCCCACTCCAACGCCTTGCCGGTGAGACAGGAGATGAGGGCGGAAACGCTCTCGTATCCCGGGGGCGCCGGGTGTATGGTGGCAATGTAGAGCTCCACTTGTAAGAGGAACCCCTGACACCCGGCAGCGGTGCCGTCGTACGCCCTCGGGAGCGAGAGCCGAATCCCACTGGGTTCCGGTCGATGGACGGGCTGGCTGTCCGGTGGTGATGGTGCGATAGGTGGGGCTGTGGGAACCCCGCTGGTTTCCCATCGACGAAGGGTGTCCATGACGCCCTCCAAGGCGTGCCCGATCCGGTTGATTCGGTGCTCTTGACCAAGGAGACGCTCCTCCATGATGTCGACGGGTGCTCCTGCTGATTCCATGTCGAGGTGTGTAATTCTGTCACGTTGCTGTGGATTGGTGTGGTGTAGAATCAGGCGCAGGAAGCAGAGGATAAGTCCAACAAGACTTTACTAGAGCACACAAAAAATTTATCCAAACAGCCTGGAGGCAAAAGGACACACACAGGCGTAAATAGCGAGCGCACACACAGGTGCGTAAATACTCTCCTAAACACAAGGAGGAAGCTATGAAAATAGCGTACCGACACGGGTAGCGCAACAACACGACACGAACAATTACACACAACACTAAACTAACAACAAGGAAACGAAATAGGGTGCTAAATGAGACATAACACAAAACAGGTGTGACTAACAGACAAAACCAATCAAACACGAAACATAGAGCGGTGGCAGCTAGAACTCCGGAGACGACGACCGGCGAAACCTGCCCGAACAAGGAGGAGGAGCCGCCTCGGCCGAAACCGTGACATATATACTGTATTCTATACTATTCTACTGTACCTTAGTCCATGCCGCTCTGTCATTGCTCGTCCATATATGTATTTATATATTCTTAATTCATTGCTTACTAGTTTTGTGTGTATTGGGTATATGTTGTGGAATGGTTAGATATGACTTGTTAGATATTACTGCACTGTCGGAGCTAGAAGCACAAGCATTTCACTACACCCGCAATAACATTACTGCACTGCTACCCCCCTGTATATATAGCCTCCCTACTGTTATCACCCGCTATAATATCTGCTAAACACATGTTGTTACCAATAACATTACTGCACCGGTACCCCCCTGTATATATAGCCTCCCTACTGTCCTTGGCGATGGGAAGCCCGGACCTGACACAGGCTTCAAACAGCCTCACCGCCCTGGATCCAGAGTTTCTGGTACCTTCATCCCTGGGGTCACCGCCCTGGATCCAGAGTTTCTGGTGACTTCATCCCTGGGGACACCGCCCTGGATCCAGAGTTTCTGGTACCTTCATCCCTGGGATCACCGCCCTGGATCCAGAGTTTCTGGTACCTTCATCCCTGGGGTCACCGCCCTGGATCCAGAGTTTTCTGGTAACTTCATCCCTGGGGTCACCGCCCTGGATCCAGAGTTTCTGGTGACTTCATCCCTGGGGTCACCGCCCTGGATCCAGAGTTTGTGGTGACTTCATCCCTGGGGTCACCGCCCTGGATCCAGAGTTTCTGGTGACTTCATCCCTGGGGTCACCGCCCTGGATCCAGAGTTTCTGGTGACTTCATCCCTGGGGTCACCGCCCTGGATCCAGAGTTTGTGGTGCCCATCCATCTGTTGGGTTGGTAGGATGTGGAAAGACCCACCACATTGGTTAGTATTGACTGTAGTGGACACATCTGTTGGGTTGGTAAGATGTGGAAAGAAGTAGGTTTTACATTCATACTTATTACGAATCTGCACTAGTTTGAAAATACTATTATTATTTAATGAAAAAATATCACTTTTTGTCTGGAAATAAAATAAACGTTTCTCTCAACTGCGTTACCCACTCCAGTCAGCAGATGGCGATGTGCGTCTTTCAGGCGATGCTTCTAGTGTGACGTATAATCTAGTGGACGGAACGTTTCTTCAACAACGACGAGTCAGCCACCTCGAGAGTTTGCTAGCCAACATGGTCGAAACGTTCAAGCTGATCAGACTGTTTCAGTGTATATTTGCCTCTAAATTTTAAACATACTAATGTCTTATAACTAGTTTCCGCATTTAATGTCATATTTACGTTTAGTCAGGTAACGGTAGCTGGCTTCATAAATTAGCCTATCACTAGTCTAGTCGCTAACTTGCTAGCTAACTAACATCCCCGACCATGAGCTCACTAAGCTACTCTCCTCCTGCTAAAGAAGAGGAGGTCTGCTGGACGGAGAAAGAAGCTCTAGTGAAAGAGGAGGAGGAAGAGGAGGATGTTACAATACAAAAACAAGTAGAGGGTGAAGCTGTTACCGTGAAAGAAGAAGAGAAAGATGTTACAGTGAAAGATGAGGAAGACGCGTTCAGAGTGAAAGAGGAGGAGGATGTTACAGTGAAAGAAGAGGAAGACGCGTTCAGAGTGAAAGAGGAGGAGGATGTTACAGTGAAAGAAGAGGAAGACGCGTTCAGAGTGAAAGAGGAGGAGGAAGAGGAGGATGTCACAGTAACAAAAGAAGAGGAGGATGGTGAGACTGTTACAGTGAAAGATGAAGAGAATAAAGACGAGGCTTTTTTTGGAGTGAAGGAGGGAGAGGTAATTGTCACGTTGAAGGAGGAGGAGGAAGAAGAAGAGGAGGAGGAGGAGGAGGGGGAAGAAGAGGAAGAGGAGGAGGAGGGGGAAGAAGAGGAGGAGGGGGAAGAAGAGGAGGAGGAGGAGGGGGAAGAAGAGGAGGAGGAGGAGACGGAAGATCTGATTAACAACAGTAAGTAACGTTACTGTCTTGGAAGGAGCAGTTGTTGAACTGATGCGTGTTTTTTTTTAAATGATGTTCTGAGCTTAAATATGTCGTTTTTTTAATGTAGGAATTGATAAAGCTACTCTGTAAGATGTGTATACCATCAACAAGCTGGCCAACAACAAAACGTTATTTGCACAACTTAAATGTCTCATAGACTTGCCCTCATCAATACTGCAATTCCATTGTACTACTCTGGAGGGGGATTCCTAGTCCAATATTGACTGCGGTCAAGTGATGCGACAGTCGCAAAACGCGGTCAAGCCATCTGCTCTTCAGTTTCTTCCTGAATTTGCGTGCGCGATTACACTTTACAGAAATTGCGTTTTTCCGGTAGGGAAATTGAGTTGGATGGACTCTAATTCACAGAAAAAGTCGAGACGATAGCTACAAATCATTCCAAACAAACCGTTTGAAACATAATTTATTCAATCTTCCATAATAAAAAATGATACCAAATCATTTATTTTCATATTTCGCGTGATAAAAAATGACTTTGTCATGGGTAGAGTGAGGCTGCAGTATCCTATCAGGGTGCTGTTTAAGCAAATGTTAAATAGTTAAAGCAAAATGTGTTTACAGTCATGACATACACTATATATACAAAAGTATGTGGATACCCCTTGAAATTAGTGGATTCGG